>NW_013668444.1:109809-122556 GCF_000517525.1 Limulus polyphemus | reverse complement strand
AATATACAGCTATGTACTAGATACATAGCTATGATGACTGGTGTCACTAAGGATGTATTCTTAATATACAGCTATGCACTAGATACATAGCTATGATGACTGGTGTTACTAAGGATATATTCTTCGTTGAGAGACAGATCAGAATGCAAGTACTTTCACAGCTACACCATTTGTATCGCATGGAGCAGTAGTTAGCCCTTTACTTTAGAAGTTTTATGTCAGTGAAAACACGTTCTTCACATAGTTTGCAGAAGAAGCCGATATCTGGTTAATCTCCTCGAACTTACGCCTTGGTTGAACAACAATGAACTTATTTTTTTCCTTTTGTGGTTTTATATATATATATATATATGTCCTTCTCAACAGAACTTGAAATATTGTACCACCATGAAAAAAGGGTATAACCCTTGAAACTTCCAAAGGTTTACCAGTTTCAAGTTTTGAATAATTAATGAAAATGTGTTTTGTTGTTGATGCGTGTCGAAAAATAAACTTTGCACTGGAAAAGTTGTATATTTATGAACCTGACCATAAAGAATTAAGTTCATCATGCAAAAACTCAAACCATTATATCCTTACAAGAAGACTACAAAAACGACTGAACTATGAATTCATAATACCGACATAAGATACACTTATAATATTAAATACCTGGTGTTTCAACATATAACTCTGTTGGACACCTCACGCCAATAGATTTTGTAACACTTACCTGGCATAGGCTCAGGTAAGAAAGACTGAAAGCCCGCAATTAAAATGAACTTGAAATGATTGAACAACCAAGTAATATATCTATCAACACTTGCAACAGTAATACGATAAAACTAAATATCTATGATATACTTTTGAGATGGTAATAAATGCAAAAGTGTACTGTACCTACCAAAAATGATAAAATCTACATTCGACTCCGTATATAATACTGACGTCTCGCTTTTGCAACTGTGAATACTTCAAACCGCAAAATACGTCAAAAAATAAAAAACGAACTTCATTGATACACATATTATGAATATTAATCAAAACGGTAAACATCCCAGTTATTGAATCAAAATTCGCACTACTTAAAGGGTGAATAGAGAAGCACACGACACCACAAGCCATCCTGGAAGGTCCTTAAATTACCGCCTTATTAAATAGATTAATGTCATTTGACCTGATGACGGCCCTAATATAAGTTTAAAAGCTTGTATATAAAGCTGTGAATTCAAAGAAACCTGCTTTATATGTGTTATATTTTACATTTATTTTATTATTGTCGAACTTCCAATAGTGTAGTGTTATCTGTACCTATTCAAACCTAGCTTTTCCAAAAATGGAATGATTTGATTTACATTATATTACAGCTTGACTTTGACGGTAAGAAAATAGATGTAGTTTTAATTATGATGCTTAATAGGCCAGATAACATATTAGCATTGCATTAAACTGAATCTATGACTAACTGATTTATACACGTATCTATTAGTTTGTTTGTTTGTAGTTAACCACAAACCTACACAAAGGGCTATCTGTGCACTGCTCACCACGGGTATCGAAACCCGGTTTCTAGCGTTGTAAGTCCGCAGACATACAGCTGTGTCCATTAGGGGGACACATATTGAATATCTTATAGATCTATGTTGAATAAGCCTATGAATTGTTGGCTAAAATGAGGCTTACCAAAAAGATACCCATTTCTGACTAGTTGTCGGTTAAAGTTTTGTCTGAAGAATTGCAACTTCCTTTATAAAATACCTTGTGCGAAATGTAGAAAGTTGGACACAGAGTGTTTAAATAAACGACTGTTGGTTCCACAGAAAAAAAAGAGTCCATTCATTTAACAAAATATAAAACACCATATCATTTTATGCGGAAAATGGAGTAGTTGTATATTATCATAGTATCTTAAGCTGAAAGGAAATCTTCTCTCAGATAAATGATAATGTACGTTTTACACATATTCCATAGCCCTAATACTACTTGATTAATAATTAAGAATACATTACCTAATTTATTACAATTATGTTTTAAGATTAATGTGTACAGTTATAAAACGCAGAAAACACATTTAGATGTATTAGAGCTCTTATTGATCATTTTCAAATCTGTGAACTGTATTTCACTTATAACACCAGTCATCATAGCTATGTATCTAGTGCATAGCTGTATATTAGGAAACTCGAAAACCATTTAACTAAACGGTTGTTGGTGTCAAGAATATAACGTTTATACACCAAACTATCGTGCCGTACGGCATTATTGGTTTCTTCCACTTTAAGAAAAACAACTGACGTAGCATATTTGAAAATATAGCCTTTACATATAGAGACTGATAGAAGTATCTAAGCCTAACGTTAAATACAGGAGTGTTTATTTGTGTTTGTTTGTTTTGTTTTTCCACATTTTATACCAGAACCTCTTGATCAGTGACAAATATGGTTCTGAAATTACACTCCGCTGATTTGGAATCCAAAATGGAGAAATTAAAGAAATGTGAAAAAAACACATCTGAGGTTTACTTGATTTTTATCACAGACTTTAGAGCTTCTCTTTCTTCTAATTCTTCGCCAGTTTTCGGGCGTTTAAACCCAAACTTCTAATGTATAACAATATTTTTTCGTGATTATTTTACGTACTCAAAAATATTATAAAATATTGGGACTGAGCGTGATGCACTAGTCAGCGTGCTGAGTTATTCGTAGAGTTGAGGATCCATATTTCGTGTCTCGTTACCGCTTTGGTTGTTTGTTTAGTTGAAGTTAAGCACAAAGCTACATAAAGGGCTATCTGTTCTCTGCCAACCACGGGTATCGAAACCCAGTTTCTAGTGTTGTAAGTCCGCAAACATACCGCTGTGCCACTGGGGTGCCTCGTTACAGCCAATAAATAAATTACACTCTACACGTTGGGGCCGTCGGTGCGTTATAAGAATGATGGTGAAATCCCACTAGTTGGTCTGAAAAGAATAATCCAAGAGTTGGCGGTTGGCATTGTTGATTATTTACCTTTCCTCTCGTTTATAACTTCAAAATTATGATCAGAAAATAAGCATAATAATCCGAACGCTTTAGAAAAGTAACCTTTCCTTCATCAGGACTAAATGGCTAACGGAAATAGCTCTCGAGTAGCTTTGCGCGAAATCAAACAAGAAATCACACAAAAAAATTGCAAATGAATAAAATGTATATATATGCATTTATTGGTATTTTGTGGAAGAAAAATATTATAAATAGTCAACTCTATGACTAAATGTACAATAATAAATAATACAACTTACAATATTTCGAATATTTCAATAAACTCCTTCTACGCAAAAGTGGTTTGCAATATATAATTCCTATTAATTTTCTTTTTTGATATCGATTATTTTCATTTATTTTTTACAACGAAAACTGTTTCTCGTGTCTATAATTTGCAAATAACCCATTGTTCAGAGCTCTCAAAATAAAACTGTATAGGTGTTTTGTTATGTCTAACTAAAACTGAGCATTCTGTTTCCCCAATGTATTGTTTGTTGCACCTACATGTGTACTTTGAAATTCTGCTTTTCTCTATAATGGCAGGTATAGTTCGAATAAATTTTGTGAATGAAGTTCTAAGTGTCTCTTAAGAACAGTGTGGTTGTTGAGCCATTTTAGAATCTAGCGACGTCTGCTTAGATCTCTTTCCAACAATTGTCTTCTCATTGTTTTTACTTTCGTCTAGGCATTTAGTGCTTTTTTTCAATATAGCTTCTTTCCTTGGGTAATTATCTATTTTTGGGGATTAAAGTTTTTATTATCTTAATTTGTCTGTCTAAATCATTTTGATCGAATAAATGTTTTTCCTCACAAAACACTTGTGCTAATTTTGACAGTAAACTGCACAAATATTCCGGATGTCTGTTCAAGTGTAGGGGATTTTAATGCAGATAACCTGGATTATTTTTTCACTGTCAACACATAAATATATAAGTTTCCTTTAGGACGTTCGCCTTTATGACAATATTATTAACAGTAATTCGAAACTTCTGTGCTGCAATAAGACGTGATGCTGCATTTTTATGGCAAATGTTATACTGATATAACATATTCCATTAGCTAATGGCAAATGTTATATTGATATAACATATTCCATTAGCTAATGGCAAATGTTATATTGATATAACATATTCCATTAGCTAATGGGGCGAAGTTCACTCGCTTATAAGATACACTGTTTTTGTATTTGATAGGTTAACCATATTCTGCATTAACCATATTCTGACTGTTTTCTTATAGTTTATAGGTTGATCTAGAAAAATTAGAACTGTTTACCTAGCTAAAGAGAATCAAACTTACGTTTTTCATCTTCTTTATCTTGGTTAAATGTACTACTAGAATTTTGTTAATACCTACACATTAGCTGGTAGTAAGCTCTCTAGGATTAGACTATCTTTACTCTAAGTTCTGAACTTGAAACGTTGCGATGCCAGTTTCGAATTTTCTCTTCTTCTGTTACGGTCTTCCACAGACAAGAATCTCTTCCTCTTTATAAATTATGGCATAGAAACGTCACTAGTTGTCACATGACTCAATTTCAAACCCGTAGCAATACGCAATGTACATCACAAACCTACACATATGAACGTGTATCCAATCTAGACTTCTAGTCTTCTCATAAACCTACTGTAAAAACTGAAGTAATAAAGAAAATAAAGGTCATCCATTTTAGAAAAGTATGATATGGACCGGAAGTTGAATTTGATAAAGGTTATGGACTGGAAGTTAATCCTACGAGGTTTTGAGGTAAATAATATCTTATGACTAAGGATCAAGTCCCAAAAAATTAATATTATAAGTGTAATTTATGTCGGTATTATTAATTTGTTGTTTCAAACCTTTCTTGAGTTTTCTGTCTGTTATTGTACATTTCTTGTGAGCATATACTGGTTTGTATTTGTGCATGATGAACTCACTTCTTTCACTGCCAAGTTTATAGATAGAAAAAAAACTTCCCAATGTGAAGTTTATTTTTAAACACACAACAAATCATTCGAAAAGAATAGTAACATTGTTTGTAAATTAAGTAGTGAACATCTTAAGACAATCCAGTGGGTTTCGTACAGCACCACATACAATAGAAACTTCAATATTGTGATTCCACTAATCTATATATGCAAGTTGTATCAAATAAACCCACATTATTATATGGTATATATTCATCTAGTTACACTGTAAACCCTTCAAATAGATGTTATGTTGCCAAATTTATCAAGTGTGTTGAGTTGGATCACTAGACTGTAATTTGTTTCTTCGTAATAATTGACAATGGATTCTAGCTCTCTGGGTTCAATCAATGCTTGTTGTCTGATTTTATAGAAATTATGTGTTTGAAAAGTGCTTGTAAGGATGTGTCATTACCATTTTTGGAATTTAATTTTTTTTGTTTATCGATTATTATCTAAATCCTCTCGATTGTTCTTAAATACCACGTCTTTACTCGTTGCGAAAACACTGGAGTTTGATACTTAGAGTTGGTGTGTGGTTCGTTTTATGAGCGCAAGTAATCTCTGATTTTACTAATATATATATGTTAATTATACTAGATAGACGCACATTATCATAAGGTGCAACATCATCTAGTTTCACTGTACACCCTTGAAATATTTATCCTGCTGTCATGTGTATTAAGCACATTGTCTAGGATGCATTACTATTGGAAGCGAGTCATGTTTTGACTCGTTGAGAAAACATTGGATTTTATGCCTAATGTTTGATCTTATAACACCATTCCACGTTTGTTTATAAACAGCGTCGTTAAAAGAAACGTGACGTACTTAGGACTAGGAGTGTTGTAAGTATAGCTTAATATATTACAAATCTTTGAAGAAATTCTTATGTTATTCTCTCAAGATTCCTAGCAAACGTCTGAAAGTTTGACTGATTTTACTTTGCTTTAAAAATTACCACATTTCAATGAGTGTCTACGTGATTTATTCCGTCTATACAGCATTAAAACCTATCGTTTACTTTTAGCTCCTAAGACTTCGCAGACTATGTAGCGAAAAAGATTATTTTATTACAACAGCATAAATAATGGGTGTTTTGTTTTGCATGCAAATGATGTTCGCACTGTTCAATACGGGCTGTATGCAGATGAGGTTCACACTGTTCAATACGGGCTGTATGCAGATGATGTTCGCACTTTTCAATACCGGCTGTATGCAGATGATGTTCAGCCCACACAAGGAAAAGTTTACGAATGGTGGTCTCATCTTTCATGTTTGTTCTTAGAGCAACACCGAATATTTGTCTTTTGAGGTTGTCGTTAAAAGAAACCTGGTGAAGATGGAACAAGTTTAGAAGTATATGTATATGTGGAAGGTCATTGTGCTTGTGTGGGATGTTATTGTGTTTTTCTAAGATATAAAGTATCATAAGTAGTAGGAGTCCTTTGTTGTGTAATTTTGAAATGTAAAGATACTTTGTCTTTTTAAAACCCCATTTTATGTAATTGATTTGTGAATTACATCCATTTATTTTGAATATGGTATTTTAAAAACAGAGCAATATAGTCTGTAAATTAAGTAACAAACGTAAAGAGAAATGTATTTCTCAAAATAAGCCAGTGAACTCAGTACAACAATATGTACAATAGAAACTACAACGTCAAAATACTTTTTTTTAACATAATGTACCCTGGTAGAGTGAAATAAATAAATAAAAAAAGATTCTATACGATTTATGCGGTTTTATACACTCTAGCTTCTTGCGTTAGTGGATAGTTCTTCAAAACATTTTAATTCATCTAACTGACAGGACAAGTTTATTGTATCTTGAAACAAAGTATCTTCTAAATAAACTATGTATTATTTATCGTACGCTTGATGTTGTTCCTCTTTTGTAAGTTTGTTACCGCTGAAACTTCATATCTGCTCATTTGTTCACATCTAATGTTCTGGTCGAGGGCAGTCAATGATAAAGTAGATTCCAAACCTAATCTCATAATATCTAACCTTAGTAAATGGGCTAGCAAGACAAACAACAGAATAAGTACAATCCGAACAAAGTTTGATACTTAGCTAACGTAAAAGAACTAAAGGAAAATCGTTCAGCGTGTTATCTCTCATAAAAATGCCTCCCAGTGGCACAGCGGTATGTCTGCGGAGTTATAACGCTTGAAACCGGGTTTCGATGCCCATGTGGGCAGAACACAGATAGCCCAATGTGTAGCGTTGTGTTTAATAACAAACAAACACAGAAATAAAGTACTGGATAGTTTCTCTTTTGTTTTTTCTCCTAGACTAAAGGTCTGACGTTTCTAGTGCGTAGAGTTGGATTGCTGGATCTCTTTTGTTTTTTCTCCTAGACTAAAGGTCTGATGTTTCAAGTGCGTAGAGTTGGATTGCTGGATCTCTTTTGTTTTTTCTCCTAGACTAAAGATCTGATGTTTCAAGTGCGTAGAGTTGGATTGCTGGATCTCTTTTGTTTTTCTCCTAGACTAAAGGTCTGATGTTTCAAGTGCGTAGAGTTGGATTGCTGGATCTCTTTTGTTTTTCCTCCTAGACTGAAGGTCTGACGCTTCAAGTGCGTAGAGTTGGATTGCTCGACTTCGATTAGGATTAACATTGGCTTCTAGTTCTCCTTATTTAATCCCTCCTTGCGGTCTGATCTTCTAGTTATTATTTGTCTGAAAAATATTTGTAATTTTGAAAGTATAATCTTTGTCGCTTATTAATTATTATCTAAATCCTCTCGATTGTTTTTAAATATAATGTCTTGACTCGTTGAGAAAACAGTGGAGCTTGTTAAACTTCAGTGCTTTTAGAAGTGAATGAAAATAACGCATTTGTTTGTTTGTAGTTAAGCACAAAGCTATACAATGGGCTATCTTTGCTCTAACCACCACGGGTATCGCAACCCGATTTCTAGCGTTGTAAATCCACAGACACACCGCTGTGCCACTGGGAGGAAAATAACGCATTAGTTTATAAACTTTTCCTAGAATAACAGAATTGCTCTGCTTATCGAAAAAGCCAGAGAAGTAATTCCTCGAAATTAGCTCAGACGTAAAGATGAAACATCAGTTCAAGCACTTAAAATATTTTTAGTAGTTGTCTCAAAGTTAGATACTTCAAGAACACTATTGACTTAGTCTTGTATTATACAACTGACCATCTTTGCAGGATACGCAAATTCGTCACTTGTTTAGCAAAATATATTTATCAACTCAATGCATTTATGTTTTCATTACACCTTTTGTGACATGACTGAATATTGACTAGGTCTTTCCTTAAACATAAAGTTGATGAAGAGTATAACATGAAGTTCAAGTAAAACAGATGTACAGATCGTATAGTTTGAAACACTTCTGATTCTAATCACTCAAAATAAATATTTCACCATCATTAGGTAGAATGGCTAATGGTAGAGAGAAATATATCTGTGAATAAGTTATCATCCCTAGCAAAATACACGTTATTTCATTTCCAATATTATACTTTATTGTGATAAATACGTTACTTCCCTGTCTCTTGATTTAAGCCCCCCCCCCAAAAAAACCCTTATTTTAGCTATCCCATTAAAGTTGCCCCCACCCCAGTGGCTCAGCGGTAAGTTTGCAGGCTTACGACGCTAAAATGCGGGTTTCAATACCCTTTGTGTAGCTTTGTGCTTCACAACCAAACGAAACCCATTAAAGCTTATAAGAACATAATTTATACTTTTATAATATGTATGATGTGTTTTGAGAAAATCGTGAATGTTTTCACTAATAAGCATTAAAAATTATAAAACTTTTATCCAGTGATTTCAATAAGTTTTTTTGAAACATATTAGACTGTTAATCCTTTGATCAAAATGAATTCACTAAGAGCCATTGCTTGTTCATTATTAAGCTGTTCAAGATATCTCATGGTATAATTTTTCTTGTATAGTAGTTGTAGCTACACTAAGATATCTCGTGGTATCCTTTTTCTTGTATAGTAGTTGTAGCTGTACCAAGATATCTCATGGTATGTTTTTTCATGTATAGTAGTTGTAGCTGTACCAAGATATCTCATGGTATGTCTTTCTTGTATAGTAGTTGTAGCTTTACCGAGATATATCGTGGTATCGTTTTTCTTGTATAGTATTTGTAGCTCTACCAAGATCTCTCATGGTATCCTTCTCTTGTTTTGAAGTTACTGGCTCTATCTGTTATAATAGTCATCTCTTGCACGGCAACTGTAGCTCTGCCAAGATATCTCGTGGTATCCTATTTCTTGTATTGCAGTTGTAATTCTGCCAAGATATCTCTTATAACCATAAATGTGACGCAAGTAATCTATTTGTGACACTTTAGTAAACATGTAATGTAACTATACTTGACATGCTTTTATGTCAATTGTAGCTCTGCCAAGATATGTTGTATAGTGAAGTGCTTTAAATATTATTTTGGATTATTTCATTCAGGTAGAATTCTAATAGTCATATAATCGAAACCAAGATGCAGTTATTCACTATTTCTCACATAACCATAAATGTGATGCAAGATATCTGTTTGTCACACTTCAGTAAACGTGTAACGCAACAACACCTGAAATGCCTGATTACATTTAATCGTAGTGCAGAAATTGCTTTATCTCGTGAAAGAAAAGCATTACGTTTACCACAATAAAAGCTCAATCTCTAGTAAGATATTTATTTGCGCCCATTACTCATTCTAATTTCTACATAGTTTTGTTTAATATTTTTTCCCATTAACATGAGCTCCTCGAGGTACTGCAGACATAAGTGCTGCATGAATAGCTTTTGGTTATAAGCTGATCAATGTTTGTAACTCAGTATGTTTTATCCGATCTGTATAACAGATTTCTTGTAACCATTGTTTTGCAAGTAACTTTATAAGTATGTCACATAACTGGAGAATGAAATACAACCTATAATTAACCTCAAAATTATTAGATCGGACACACAGTTTAAAACCAAAATTCACCGCAAGAACACACACACACACACACTGGCTTCTACATCCCCTGGAATTCCGCTCATGACACCACACAAAAAATCAATACACTTAAAAACCTCACAAACACAGCCACAAGACTCTGTTCAATGGACTACATAAATTAAGAAATTAACGACATAAAGCATTCCTTTATTCACACCAATAAATTCCCACCAGCTATTGTTGAAAACTCTCCAACATTCCCCACAATAAAACTCAACTCACGAACAAAATTGATACTGACAAACCCATCAATAGTACATTACACTGCAGTTTACCGTTTGTTCCTGAAACCAGCTCAAGAATTATCCACACTTGGACAAAACTAGCCATTAAACAGAATATTCCTGTCAACGTCAAATTCTCACAAAAACCCGGCCCTAAATTAAAATCGTTACTAAACAAAAATGATTTAGAATCACACAATACCAACGTCATTTACAAAATAACATACAATAACTGCCCAGAATTCTACATCGGAGAAACAGGAAGAAAATTGGAAATCAGACTGACAGAACACAATAAAAAACCGTCCCATGTTTTTCTAAGTTTTGCAACAGTATCCGGTCGTGTGACCTCTTTGTTCAATACTGTGTATATATATATATATCCATGTCAGTGCAACTTACTTGTACCTGATGATGACAAAACCTTGTCGAAACGTTGGACATTTGCTGTTATGTTAAACTTATATTAAAGTTTTTCTTCATTACCCATTCAAGCCGTCTCCAACCATTATTAACCTATAACTTGTTAGGTCAAGCTATAAGTTTTTGTTGATGTCTTTCAAAACAGTCTCAAGTAAATAGATAATTAGTCACAAAGCATGGGGGTTACAATATGAGTTCAGATACTAGGCTTTTCAGAGTATTTGCTGACTGTAAAATCGCATCAGGACGCGAGTTGTAAATGTTACAGAATTTTATTGCGCATATAACAAATCATTAGGAATGCTGAAATACGATCTGAAGACGCGGTGTTAGCAATTAAACAGTAAAACAAAACATACAGAAGTTAATAAAATTTATTGGTTGTTCAGTTTTAAACACAAGCACTCACTAACCCACGTTCAGATTCAGATTCAAATCTAACAATACACATTTTGTTTTTCCACGTAAGCTCATTATCTAGTGCCTTGCGTTTATCGGTATCAATGGAACAGATTTTTAGCAAAGTTTTTAGCAAGTATGTAATAGGTTTAATGCACTTATAGTTTTAATATTGTTCGTATTATATAAGCGTTTTACTGTCTCTCTTCTTTCTCATTTAAAACACCGTACATATGAGGAAATTCAGTAACATACTTTGCTCTTAATTCTAATTATAAGCGTCATGTTTCTAATATCTGGAGAAACGTCGTAGGGTTTTGATTTGTATAATCAAGTAAGGATGAGAATAAGGACATCATTCTATTTCAGGTAACTCATACTTTTTAAATGACTCATAACCGAATCTAAATTCTGATCTCGCAGCAAAATGTCTGGATCTTTAAATCAAATGTAGAACTGAACAAAAACGTATGAGGAACACGGAGTTAGATAAGTTTTTAAACCATTAATTTTATTTTTCACTGTTGTTTTAAGTGTAAATTCAACAGTATTCTACAAGGTTAAAATAATAATTACCTACTATCTAGAAAGTTGAGTCTTATTTAGTAGTCAGTTGGAATGTTGAACTGTTCAGAGCAGCAATGTAAAACCCCGCAGAACACCAAGACAGCCTATTATTTCAATCTATAATTTCTCCACAGACGATATCTCATGTTATTTAAGTAAGATCATATAAACCCTTTTCATACAGAGAATTAATCCCACTTCATAAGAACGACTTACATGTAGTGGCATGTTGTTTACAGTTAATTCTCAGCTATTCGACAGTGCATTGATATCAGGATAAACTTATGGCAGAAGAAATATGTCACAGCTTCTATTAAGGAAGAATATTTGTATAAGAGAGTGTTAACAATGCAGTGCCAAAGATTATCATATTTCTAAAAAGGAAGCCTTCAATGTCCTTCAGGGAAGCTGAAAAACTGGCATATCCAACCGTTTAAGACAGCAACGTTGTTATTCGCAGAGTGGGGACTATAGTTACGAGATAAATTCATTCGATTTAAAAGAGTCATTGTGATGATGCCGGATATGATACTAATGCTACTAATGACAAGATAATAAACGAGGATATTAATTTAACAAAGGCTCACGGACAAACAAAAGAATCATCTACCTGTTACATTTTGAAATCAGTGGCAATTTGTATGAAACAGACGATCAAGTAAAAAAGCTGGAATCACAGATACCACATTTTGCCATATATCAGTCGATGCAGCTACAATAGGCTTTTGCGTTTTTGTTTTGTTTAAACGCGATCTTGGAAGTATACGCTCGTGTATAATGGAGAGGCTGTGGAAAGCTTATTAAGAAACGTAGTCTAGGTTTGACCCTGCCATCCTTCACAGAAGCTTGTTACAATGGAAATTTCAGTGGTGAGCAACACTGAGTAATCTGGCTCACAGCCAAAAAACGATCGATGAAGGAAGAAGTAGTTTTTATGGACTCACAAGACGGAATTTTGTTCTTATAAAGTGCGATTAACTCTCATTTTCTCCTCAAGGATGCATTAAAGAAACAAGGCTATATTTGACTTGGTTAAATTTTTTCTCCCACGTATATTAAAATTACATAATATGTAATATAAAACTACTGATTCTTATTCTAAAGTTTATAAAGCAGTAAAAACATCACTCATTGCCATCTACTAAAACTACAGGTTATAGTCAAGATGTCACTCACTCATTTTCATCGACTAAAACTACAG
>NW_013668444.1:108220-109084 GCF_000517525.1 Limulus polyphemus | reverse complement strand
ATAAGTTAAAAATTATGGTCGGCTATGTGCAGATAGCCCTTGAATAACTTTGCATGAAAATTCTAAGTAACAACATCTTTGGAATTACGATAAAGAACATTAATTTAAAACCTGTTTTATCGTTTTCGATTATGTAACTCTACTTATTTTTACAGGTGTTTATCTAATTTTCCTTTTTTAAATACGATTTGCTGCGAAACATAAAAGTAATATTATTGTTATATCAATTCTACTATTTACTTTAACAAGATTCATAATACTAATTTTAGAGAAAGATATACCAATTAAGTTGATGAATTATAAACAGTTACACTCAAATAGCATATAGTCGTTATTTGGTTGTAATTAATCAATTAATTTTTTTTTTAGCTTATGAAAAACAATAAGCTTATGTTATATACAAGTCATAATTACTACAAATACAACAATTCCTTTTCTGTGTTTTAAACCTGTGTATATGAGTTTTATGTGCTTATAATGATGAAAACTGTGTTTTAAACCTGTGTATATGAGTTTTATGTGCTTATAATGATGAAAACTAACATAATGTGCTTCTGAAGTTTAAACAAAAACATGTCTTCAATAGAAATACTGTAGGACTCTTAATTTGTTTACATTCCACTGGCCATAAGAAATACAGATACATGTACATCTTTTGGATTTAGATATTGTGTCCTGCATATTTGGTGTTATGTTCCAGGGCGTTTCTTGGTACATTTATATCAGTTTTTCTTTTATTTTTTTCTACTGGTATCATTAACTTCTAATCAAAACAAACTATACCTACATAGATCAGAACTAAACTTAACCCTGTTATGAATGTAGCTACTTTAATGCAGCGTTATAACTAGGTGTATTCAAGGT
>NW_013668444.1:85571-107294 GCF_000517525.1 Limulus polyphemus | reverse complement strand
CATGGCCCGGTGGTTAGGACGCTCGACTCGCAATCTGCGGGTTCGCATCCCCATCCCACCACGCTCGCACTTTCAGCCGTGGGGGCGTTATAATGTGACGGTAAATCCCACTATTCGTTGGTAAAAGAGTAGCCCAAGAGTTGGCGGTGGGTGGTGATGACTAGCTGCCTTCCCTCTAGTCTTACACTGCTAAATTAGGGACGACTAGCGCAAATAGCCCTCGTGTAGCTTTGCGCGAAATTCAAAAACAAACAAACAAAGATATCACTCACTCATTTTCATCTACTAAAACCGCAGGTTATAGTAAAGATATCACTCACTCATTTTCATCTACTAAAACTGCAGGTTATAGTAACAATATCACTCACTCATTTTCATCTACCAATCTGCAGGTTATAGTAAAGATATCACTCACTCAATTTCATCTGATCAAACTGCAGTTTATAGTAAATATATCACTCACTCAATTTCATCTACTAAAACTGTAGGTTATAGTGAAAATAATGACTTTAACACTTAAACTAAAAAATTATAGATATTTTTTTACCCAAAAATGATATCCTAATTTTTATTAACGAACTTTCAAAACCTCGTGAATTAACCCCCTCCCCCAAATGTAATATATATATATATTTGTATATATGTATTCAGAGATGCCAAATAAACGCCGCATTCCCACTGGTTTTAACATATGTTCTTTTAATAATGCATGAATGACTAATGTTTATTTTTTAGCAGTATTAAACCTGGAGACGGCGAGTGAAATTGCTAAGAAGTTGCGAGCATTTTATTTTATTCATATCTTGCTTTTATTATTTTATATGTTGAGTGTTCGGCTTGAACAACTAACATTGAGATTCTCTTAGTAGATAAAGTTTTAAATGTAAAACTACAATTGCGGTTTATGAAAAAACTATCCACTTACTGGTAAACAGTAGAATATGTTTGTTGGGGAACAAAGACAGACCTGTCTTGAGACAACGAAGCTTGAGCCTATTGTTGGGAAATGGAAACTAATATTTTCACCTTGAGGGAAACATTAAGTTATACCTTGAGTCCCAGCCTAGCAGATTTAGAGTAGTTGTGGCTAATTTAGATACACAAGGCATTATTTCATTAACACGTTTTATTAATAGGCCAACCTAACATCATGTGTAGAGAGAGAATTTTACAAAGGAAGGCTGGAGGGGAAGTTTCTTTGTGTATGTTTTAAATGTTTGAAAATTTGTTCTTTGGTGTGCTGCTCTAGCAGTCGGTTCTACTTAAGAGAAATACTCAATTTACGACCACATTTAGGACTCCTGTGTACTGCAAACCGAAATATATAACTTTTATATTTACTAGACTTCCAATCTACTTTAGAACAAAATTCAGTCCATTTATCAAACTAGCTGTAACTGTAATAACTTTTATCGGAACAGTAAAAAATAACTAAAGCAATAAAATATTACCTTACAGATACTACAGCTCGTGAATTTATGTTCAAACTAAATATCACAGGCCTGGATGGCATGGGCTGGTGGTTAGAGCGCTCAACTCGCAATCTGTGGGTCGAGGGTTCGAGTCTCCTTTCGAACAAATATGTTCGCCCTTTCAGCCGTGGGTACATTATAATGTGACGGTCAATCTCACTATTCGTTGGCAAAAGAGTTGGCGGTGGGTGGTTATGACTAGCTGCCTTCCCTTTAGTCTTCCACTGCTAAATTAGGGACGGTTAGATCAGATAGGCCTCTTGTAGCTTTGCGCGAAATTCACAACAAACTAAATATCACAAAATTAATTAATAACATAATGTTGGTTTAAATTATGCAAAAAAAATGTCACGATTTCTCACGTTTATCCCTAATTACGTTAACAGAACACCGTGCTTACAAACATATATGTTGAACACTCCAATGATTGGCATATGATGTGTTTGATGATTACATAAAGTGGTGTCGTGTCTTGGTTAGTTCGAAAGACAGTGGGTAAAAATGGTAAAACTAAGAAGCTATGACTTCCGAAAGAGAATAGTTTTATATAAGGTCAAAATAACTTAAAATAACATCATGTTAATATCATGGTTTTTCTAGATGTTATAATGTAGAGCAATGTTATTCAAAGACTATATGCTGTTGGACTAGTTTCAGGCATAATGTAAAGTCTCTTATATAAGGTTTTATATAAGGTCACAATAACTTAAAATAACATTATCTTAATATCATGGTTTTTCTAGATGTTATAATCTAGAGCAATGTTATTCAAAGACTATATGCTGTTGGACTAGTTTCGGGCATAATGTAAAGTCTCTTACTGGCTCAGTTGTAAGTTTGCTGGCTTATAAGACTAAAATTCGGACTTTGATATCCGTTATGGGTACAGCTCAGAAAGCCAGTGTGTAGCTCTGCACTCAAACAAAACATACAAGCATAAAACAGTACTTCATATATTATGATTAACTTTAAAAAACACGTGTAGTGTACAATATATTTGTCCCCCAGTAGGAAAGTGGTGAGTTTACAAACTTAAGCGCTAACATGCGGGGCTAGACTCCCCGCAATCGACACAGTAGATAGTCCAAAATGGCTTTGCTCTAAAAAATTCAAATAAATACTATATTTGTATTTAACAAATAATTATTGTTTGAAAAATATTGGTAAGATCGTTTGGAGTATATAATTTCTTAAAACCTAACAATGCTGAACAGCATCTAAACGGTTGTCATAGCAAACGGAATCTGAAAGGCTTTTATCAGAGGTTATTATGATTACACTTTTAAGTAACCTGTTCAGCTTATATCAAGGGGAAAAAACAACAATCAAATATTCTTACGAAAGCAAAATGTTATACATATGTTAGAAAAGTTCACAGAAATAACACCATTTTTTTTACGCAAACAAACGTTGCCAACCTGAGAAAGTACAATATTGAACATACATGGATATGCTGCAAACGTGCCACTACATCTTTATACATGTTTGAAAGCGTTTCAGTATTTGTGATGTAGATACATTTTTATTTGATAACTTATTTTTGTTTTTCATCATCCTGTCTAGTTAATAAATATTGTACAGTAATCTTTTAAGTATCATAGCAACTTAATTCACAAAGACCCTTTGTATTTCGTTTAACAAATATCAAATGAAAAGCCCGGCATGGCCAGGTGGCTAAGGAGCTCGACTCCCAATCTGCGTGTCGCGGGTTCGAATCCCCGTCATACCAAACATGCTCGCCATTTCAGCCATGGGGGCGTTATAATGTGACTGTCAATCTCACTATTCGTTGGTAAAAGAGTAGGTCAAGAGTTGGCGGTGAGTGGTGATAACTAGTTGCCTTCCCTCTAGTCTTTCACTGCTAAATTGCAGACAGCTAGCGCAGATAGCCTTCGTGTAGATTTACGCGAAATTCAAAACAAACAAATGAAAAATAATTTAATTTTGTACGATTCCTATTCTTCGTAAACGAATAACGTGTATATGCATTTATCGACTGATTACGTAAAATAATATTTTTCGATATCAACAAACTCGTATTTTTTCATTGATAAATAATATATTTTGCAATGCATGACGAAAGTAGATCTTAATAATTCAGAAGGCTTTCAGTTACCACTATTATAGTGTTCAAGTGTTACAGTGGCAGTTCCAAATATAAAGTAAATAATACTGTATATTGAATATATATTACATGTATTACCATTTCACGTATCTTTAGAAAATTAAATAATAAAACACCCAGGTATTAGTTTCGTATGGATTATATTAATCTCAAGCTTCGTTTGTTTACTTTCATGTTCTTAACTATTTCTATTTCAACACCTAAGCTGTGTTCAAACGAACGCGTTCATAAATACTGATACATGAAATGAATAATCTTTTCCAGTTCGTTCTACGATACCTTCCGCTTGCTAAATCCGTTTTATAAAAAAGAAATAATGTATGTGGCTTACTGTCTAGCCTGAATTCCAAGTTCTCGAACGTTGAAAGCTTATCAGATCATCCTGGATTGGTTGATCTGCTTTGCTGAAAAAAATATTAAATCATTGCTAACGTTACACTCTCACTGTCGACCACTACTGAGCGTTACTAAATTTTCGGCTAGAGGTCATTTAAAGTAAAAAATTCTTATTTATCAAATCAACGAGACAATACATTTTTTGAGCTTCAGCAGTTTGCCTAAACTTTGAAATGCCTTTTTTTAATGGGTTTGTGGTTAAAACAATCGCTTACTACTTTAGCCTTTTAGTCATGACATCCCAGATACTGCGTTAAAAACAATGCTTAATTTTACAAACAAAAGGAAAATTTTAAATATTTTGTGTTTGTATTATTAATAGATCTCACACAGCACATAATATGAAATTCTTACAATGTAAAAGTTAAAAGCAATATTTTTCTACCCTAATTGTATTATTTTGTCTCATCATATTTTATGTGTATACTCTTATTGAAATCTTAGATGAAACTTATTCTCACAGAGCTGTTAATTTACCATGTTGATAAAATGACGTCCATCTATTGAAACGTCTATGAGAAACTGATCTGACTAAATAAATTATCACAATCTGTTTAAATATGTGTCATTTACTCATTGACATTTTAAAAACAAACAGTATATTAACGTACTGTATCATACGTTTGGAGAATGCTTAGTGTATCACAACCATTGAGCCATATTACAATGACCACAACATACAAAATATAAACATTTCATCAGAGTAAACTGTGTTTAAACTATATTTTATTTAATCCACATGATGAAACACTTTTGAAATTTGGAATCTTTAAGTTAAATAAGCAACTTTATAAAGTTCTGTTTGGGTAAGCTATTCTGTCACGTTAGGAACTAGCACAATTGGAAAAAATCAGTTTGTTCTCCGAAATGAATAAACTCTCCTCAATGACTCACATAAACCCTTTGTTTGGGTAAGCTATTCTGTCACGTGAGGAACTAGCATAATTGGAAAAAATCAGTTTGTTCTCCGAAATGAATAAACTCTCCTCAATGACTCACATAAACCCTTTGTTGAGGTAAGCTATTCTGTCACGTGAGGGAAAAGTACAATTGGAAAAAATCAGTTTGTTCTCCGAAATGAATAAACTCTCCTCAATGACTCACATAAACCCTTTGTTTGGGTAAGCTATTCTGTCACATGAGGAACTAGCACAATTGGAAAAAATCAGTTTGTTCTCCGAAATGAATAAACTCTCCTCAATGACTCACATAAACCCTCTTTCGATCTCTCTGTCTCTCTCACTCCACATACACTGTATGACATTTTCGAGTTGATGAGAATAATGCCCCGTGAGATACGGTTTATTTGGGGAGTCTGAGCTCCTGATTTTCAGGTAAATATAATAAAATAGCATTTGAAATATTACGGTTGTATTCGTCAAAATACGGCGAAGCAATTAAACTAATGAACCTGATAATAGCGATGGAATTCACACTAAACTGCAGCTCTGTTAATTCTTCTTGTAGTGCATTACAGATTTCAAATTCAAGTAGTGTAAAATAGTATTTTGAGTCAATTTTTGTCTGTCACATGTCAACGCCCCGGAAGCCTTTCGGTTCATACCAGATCTAGTCAAATGAGCCTAATATGTTAACAGAGAAATGTCTGTTCAAAATGTTATTTTATATCAAATACAAAAACATTCAAACTGCTATTTTACACGCTTCTTATTTAAATCAGTAACGTAATACTTGAGGGAAATGTAGAAACAAACATATTCTGCATTCTGCAATCTAGTCTTATTTTTACAGCTATTATTATGTCTATTGATTTCCTTTCTTCGTTAGCTTATGACGCTTAACACTATAACACTAAACTGACACAAGTTTTACTATGTACAACCGACAAACATTTGTGTGCAATTTTAGAAACATAGTTGTTTCTAATATTTAATTCATGTGACGCTAAATGCTTTGCAGGGCAAATAAACTAGTATTTTTTCCACCAACTTTTTCAGATTAGCTGACAAATTCGCATATTAAACAAAATACCTCTTTTTGATCTAATACACGGATATATAACAGATAAAACTAGATTTAAGGCACTGATGTATGAAAGATAAAAACTAGATTTAAATCCAGTGATATATAGCAGATAAAAACTACATCTAAGGCACTGATATATGAAAGATAAAAACTAGATCTAAAGCCAGTGATATGTGGCAAATAAAAACTACATCTAAGGCACTGATATATGAAAGATAAAAACTAGATCTAAATCCAGTGATATATAGCAGATAAAAACTAGATCTAAAATATTTTTAACACACCTCTAATCTACAATTTGCAATAGACAAATTATGAGGAATGTGATGAAAAAGATTTCCAGCGAAGTGTGAATTTTATTACTATTACCATGGTTAATGATGTCACTTGAAATAGTTACGTTGCATTAAAATATAATAATATTTATTGCTTTTCATGCTCCATCAATTTTATGTTAAGAGAATATCAGTGATTACAGAAATATTTTCCTTTAGGATTATATTTTGGAATAACAACTTATTTCTATCATTCCGCTACATTTAAGTATAATATGATATGCTATTGCCTTGTATCACTGTGATAATTAAGTTAAACGTGCGTGTGATGGATATTATTGTAAGAAAAGATCGTGTGTGCTACTTTTGCTTTATGCTATTATAATACTTATTTCAAAACATACTTGCTTTCGACAATTTTCTAAAAGAAATTAAATTTGCTTTAATTGCAAATAACAATGCAATATTTATGTTAAACATACTTGAGTTCGACAATTTTCCAAAAGAAATTAAATTAGCTTCAATTGCAAAAAACATTGCAATATTTATGTTAAACATACTTGAGTTCGACAATTTTCCAAAAGAAATTAAATTTGCTTCAATTGGAAAAAACATTGCATCATTTATGTTAAACATATTTGAGTTCGACAATTTTCCAAAAGAAATTAAATTTGCTTCAATTGGAAATAACAATGCAATATTTATGTTAAACATACTTGAGTTCGACAATTTTTCAAAAGAAACTAAATGTGCTTCAATTGCAAATAACAATGCAATATTTATGTTAAACATATGTATGGCAGGAAATGCTGAAGAGAAGAACCACTGCAAGACGTACAAGTTTCGTGACTTTTAACAAAGAGTTAGTTATGATAAAACCATCAAATTTATTATATTCTTAAATCTTAGTTATATTAAAGACAAAAAAACAAGAGTAGGCATCATAGAATTGTTTAGAATACCAATAATTCTCTCTGTTGTGTGCCGAATCACTAGAAGTATTCTGATGTATGCATCAGTTAAGAGAGAGTACCAAAATATTCAAACTCTCCCCCTTGTGTCAAGTTATCAAAGCTTCTGCCACATAGATACACTTGGACTGAACATCGTAAACGAGAGCGGTAAAGCAGAGAAAATCGTCTAAAGTAGTCATAAGTTGTACAGAATATAAAGAACAAAAGTCAACGAATTGCATTGTATTCATATACTACCATAACATAATTTATACGCTGTTGACACTGTAGAGATTGTTATTCGAAGGCACTATAAGCATTATTTACTATGGTACAATTTTCTTCTTAACATGATAAATGTACATATCAATCACAACGTTAATAAAAATTGCTGTGTGTAGTAACGTAAAACGTTAAAATTACATTTGACGATTGTACACCGGCATTTATATCTCATTATTAATTTTGAATCATTTTTTAGTTTCTTCTCTGAAAAACTAATACCATGGAAAATTACGGCAAACAGTTCCATCTCTGAGTCTAGTGCAGGGTTTGGTAATCACTCTTTAACTCAGATTCGCCCGAACTAAGTATTTATGACATAGACTTAATTTAACTAGGAACCATGAATTATTAAAGTGCCAGCTATTCTATGTTAAACCTTGATAAAATATTAGGAAATTATGCCGATAATATTTCATGCGTCCGGTAGTATTACATTGCTGTTGGGGACATGAAGATAGTAGTATGAGGAGTCCCAGTTCATATCATTAGATTGGGTGGCAGGATTACATCATATTCTCCTAACAGGAATGTTCAGAAACTCAATGTACGTTATCTAATAGTATTAAATAACAAACATTGAGAAACTTTTATAAACAACCTGCATAGAAAACAATGACATATATTTTCAAGATACCGCTACATTCTATCAGTTTAAGCAGTAGAGTTTGGAATTTTTTAAAAGTTAATCTCAAACATCTGGTCTTATGTCAGCATGAATTGTTTTGAATTTGCCACCACAAAACTTAACATATAAAACCTGTATTGCTCCAGCTAAGTTTAAGGCTATTCCTGGAGCTGACATCTGTGAGTCGCAGCAATGATGGATAACTTCCACTACCTGTATACCAGTGACATTTTATACATATGAAACATTTGAATAAATTTCATTGGTAGCTTTTATCTGTACAGTATTTGCGTAGCTTAAATCAACAGATATACCCCATATTCATCATTTATCATGTACTCTGGTCTGCTGTTTATCTTAACTGCACATCTAGAATATTGAACACACTACAAAATGATCCACATGTGAGGAAAAAGAGAATGGCATCGAAGGCATTAATGATGTCTCTTACCTAAGAATAATATTTTTATATCCACTTAACTCTAAGTTCTATAGATGCTCAGTAAACCAACGCACAACTGCAGTCTCGTTAACAATAACAGACTTGGAAAATCGCTCGCTATTCTGAAAATTAAATATCAGTAACTGAATCATGTTTTCTAACTGCTGAAGTTCAAATGTTTTTTAGGTGATTTTTTCTGCCAATTCTAACGGAACATTGTCTTATTTTTAATAGACGCTCACAAATTCCTACCAATCCATAAATAAATCAAAAATATGAATTTCAATTAGAATTATGTTATCTCCCTCAGAACCAACCAGGTTCTAATGATCGATGGTACGGTTAGTAGCCTATACGATCACATAAGTATATTTATGAATTAGCGAGACAATTATTTTTAGTTGCTAGATATTAATTACTAACTAGTTTTTATTCAGTCTTTCGGCTGATAGTCTGTTTCCGTCTTCAGGGAAGTTCTGAGAAGGTAACTTCTGTGGTGATCGTGGCCGGGAGTCGAACTTGGGTCATTTTGATACGACTCAGATGGTAGTTCCCGATTGATTTCCGATCGCCATAACCGTACTGTAGATACTTAGGTTCTAAAGATTTCTATAAATGAATTACCAGACTATCTAAGAATTGTTTTACCAACTTTTTTTATAATTGCTATTTTCCACAAAGTAGTTAAAGAAAATGTTCAAGACTTCACATGCATCATATTTATTAGTATTGTTGTTAAACAACTCTCAAGGAC
Source organism: Limulus polyphemus (assembly GCF_000517525.1). NCBI lineage: Eukaryota > Metazoa > Arthropoda > Merostomata > Xiphosura > Limulidae > Limulus > Limulus polyphemus. The sequence goes on along the minus strand of NW_013668444.1, from coordinate 97,981 downwards.
AAAAATAAAACCAAAGGTTGTTCAACATGTAACTTACATTACAACATATAAGCATCAGTATCACGAGTCAGTATCAATAGTCTTGAATCTGGTTGAAGAATTCTATAAACAAGATGTTTGAAACTGAACAGTAAGTTATATAATTAGCTACCTATTCAACTATATATTGAATATGGATGGTTCAAGCCATCCAGCTTCATTAGCTAGATTGTATTCACACCAATCTTTCAGAAATGTTACTATCATGTAGTAGCTGAAAGCGATACAAAGTATGAAATAAATTAAGATAATAAAGTCAAAATGCTATTTCACATTATTCCATGAAATGCTACATGAGGTTTTTTTCTATAAATATGGTAATCACATTCTTAATTTATCTCTTTCTTTGTTTCTAAGCACAAAGCCACACAATGGACTATCTGTTTTGTGTCCACCACGAGTATCGAAACCCGGTTCTTAGCATTGTGAGCCCCTCAGACTTACCGCTGAGCCACTTGGTGGCCAGATTTTTAATACATCCGAATTGCTAAAATTTAAGCTAAGGGTTATTTAAAATAAAAACTTACACACAAGGTCACTGCATTGTGATATGTTACTGCAGCTCTTACGATTTTTGTTCATTAAAAGAAATTTTTATAAACAAGAGTCCTTAAAGCTTTTTTAATACAGTAATTTTTTGTTACTATTTCAGCTTGAGGAAGATGACTTTAGACAGCTGGAATATAAAAGTTAGCAGCTTGTTTACACATATCTCATTTTAAATTTTTGATAGACTAACTAAGTAGATTACAATAAATCATTTTTGAATTAGATCCTAATGTTTAAATATTTAACATGTTTAAGATAATTTCTTGTTTTGATAGCTTACGTTTATTTTTCTTAAAATTGCTTTATTGCTTAAAATTCTAATATCAAACTCAAAGCATCTTCTTACGTTGTACACATAAAAATATTACTTTTGAAATATGCTATGAGCAACTTTTTATAATCTGTATATATATCGGAGTTGTCCAGTTGTCTGACTAGTGTTACAATTTGTTATAAGGAGTTGGCATAACAAATGTTTATGAAATTTTGTACAGGAACTCGAATAGCCCTGTCAAAAATCTAGTTTCAATGTTATTACCTTATTGCCGCGAATGGAGGTTCAACTGAGCGAGGAGGTCGGTAGCAAACACGAGACAGATGATAAACGAATGAAACGTTAAAACTGTGGAAGGTACAACCACACTCCCATTTATAGCACTATTTTTAAAACCGGCACTGCCGGTACTTTTGCTTGTTTCTACGTAATTCTAGCTTTAAATAAAAGATAATTGTATTTTAAGTTTGCCCTCATTATTTAACTAAACCATGCATTTTTCGAATCGTTTGTGGATTAAATTCGCCAATACTTAAATAAACATTAATTATTTTTACTCTTTCGTTTTATTTATTAAAAGTTTATGCTTAAATAATTAACTGTAGTTCTGTAAATTCGAGTCATATACGGACTTACAAACGCTAAACTCCGAGGTACGATTCTCCATAATGGACAAAGCGCAGCTATCCTAGTGTTTTGTTTAAACAAGGCAACAAATCAATTACTTTTCGTTTTATAAGTGTTTTTTGATTCTGTTATACCTATATATTTGTTTTATATCCTACAAGTCATTCAATTTATTGTTTATTTAAATCCGTTCTAGATAGTTGTCTGTGTGATATTAATTATTAATTATCATTTCTTTCAAATTCGAGCCGGATGTGGCCTAGTAGTAGCATGTTCAGATTGTGAATATGAGAAATCAGGGTTCGCGTCTCATTGCAGCAAAAGCGCACTTGCATATTGGGGCCGTGGGTGCGCTATAAGAGTGACGGTTAAATTCCACTAATCGATCGAACGAAAGTAGTCCAGGAGTTGGCGTAGGGTGCTGATGACTGGCTGCCATCACTTTAGTCTATAAGTTAAAAATTATGGTCGGCTATGTGCAGATAGCCCTTGAATAACTTTGCATGAAAATTCATTGATTCAAAAATCAGTTAGGTATATCCTTGCTGTTAGCAATTATTTAAGCAGCAATCTTGATAAGATCCCTCGAGATTTGGCCAATTCAGGAGTTAATCCATGTACTGATGTAGCAATAGAAAATAATCATGAAATAAATAAATAATACACTATATATGTATAATAGTGAAAATAAATATGGAAATCACACACCAAAATCAGTACAAACCATGTACAGCTCATGCCAGCCACCCCATGGACAATACAGTTGCTGACGATATAGTAAACATATTGATGTGATACTCTGTGACTGGTTGCCATCCAGTAATTGAGAGAGTCACACCAACTTACAGACTACATAAACGTGGCACTCAATACTACTTCGACAGTATGTGTGTTGATGTTGCCTCGATGTAGGAAATGCATCATGACGAACATGTATAAGTTACCTCTTTGATTGGTGATAGATTTTCCATGTGGCAGATTGAAATCAACATGCATATATCACTGGTGCAATAACTTTCGCAGAAGAAACAAACTGGTGTTGTTCATAAAAAACTTAGTCAAAGAAGAAACCTCAAAATTTTTATCGGTGATCTCAAGTATTTCATGATATGTTTCCTGCAAGATAGAAAAGATCCCGATAGGAAGCTAGCCTGTAACTTGTCTTTAAATACAAATGTGAAAGTCATTCCAAGTACAGTAAGATATACTTTGGCTCAGCGAAGTTTCATTGAACATGTAGCTGTATGGAAATATTCAATACAACTAGGCAATAAAAGAAATGGATAACTGAAAGGGTATGGTAAGATTAGCAGGTCTGACAGATGATGTTGTTTACCAATGAGTCCAAGTTTGAGCTGTTAATATGACCTTTACTAGTTTCCTTACTTTGCCAGTTATCATAAACTTCTTTTTCAATAACATCAAACCAAGTGTAGCCGAATGTTTAACGTGCCTTAACCTTGAATCCGAGGGTTTATGATTCGAAACCTATTACTACAGACACACGTTTCACACTTTGGGACCATGGGTGCATTATACAGTAACGGTCAAATTCCACTATTCGATCAAAGAAGTTTAGTCAAACAGGAGAGAGTGATATTGTTTACTAAGTGCTTTCCGACGATCAGTTCAAACTTATGAATGACTATGGGCAGACAGCCCTTATGGTTATGCACAAATCCTGAAACAAACAATCTCTTACTTATTAAATATGTTATTGTTTTAATAGTATTAGTTAATAATTATTGAAATATCGATCATCTGAAACTCATTGTAAGTCTAAAGTGATATAGTTTATCTTTGTTTTTCAAAAAAGTATACTATTTGACCGTTTTCATTCTACAGAACTTTGAAGATATACAGTTACCTTGATGAGTTGACATACAACAATTATCACCCATATTTACTATTTTTAGTGTAGATACGGCCGTGGATAACTGGACTAAAAAGTAATATATATATATATGTGTGTGTGTGTGTGTGTACTATTAACCGTGAGGTAGGCTGATGATCTTCTATTCTTCAATCATTTCTCATCATCTATTGTACTACTGACATAACTTTGGAGCATACATTCTGTTAATGAAATGATATATAGAGACTACGTTTCATTTCCTCCTTCTTCAGCTTGTTATTACCTTTCAACTATGCCTTTTAAAGAACTAAAGAGGGGTATATATCTATATACATTTAAACTTGTTTAATTTCCTTGCGTTAAAGTTAAGTTTCAATAATTCGGTTCAAATATAGATCCCGAACTGTGTGAGATTTGTTTTAAATATAGTAACATCTTAAATGCATGTTGACAGTGAGAACATTTCTGTATGATTGTTAATAGCTTTCAATACTTGCTTTTCTGAAAGAAGTAGAAACTACGAAAAAGTTATATTTTAGCATTCAAAATTTAGAGGAAGCCTGAACTGAATAGTAGTCTCTTTCAAAATTTCATTTTTGAAAAAAGGAAATATATTGACAAGATGTGTTCTTTCTTGTGCTCAGAAGGGATTTTATTAGTTGACTTATCTAAGCAAGTTGACGATCAATTGATCTCCAATTCGATCCCAAAAATCCATCTTCTTCTGAAGGAATGCGGGTAGTGTATTGTTATAAGAAGAAAACTAATGCCTCTACAGAATGGTGAACCATCAGTGACACAAGGTATCACATGGCAAGGAGTGAGCTTAGAGTTATCGCATATTGCAAAACTAAAGTCATGGTAAAAGAAATTTAACTAAAAGAGACATATAAATCCGTGGTATCGAGAGAACATAAAGAAAACTAAAATACTGTCAAATGGTGCCACACGCCAATAACAGTGCTCAGTTCATGTGGCTGCTGCTCTTTTTTTAGTTATTGTGTGGAAATTATAATATTTTTACAGATACGAAACTTTATAAAGTGCCAAGGGTGTAAGAACTTGTTTTTTGGGTGTTTGTTTTGTCTAATCGCAGTGTTATCAGTTTTGAAAATAATTTTAAAACGCGAGCATGTGTATATTATTTCATGAAGTAGGTTTAATTTAACTACCGTATCTGTATTGATGAAAAACAACCAGGAAATAAATTATGTAACCCCAAATTAAAAAACTATAGTCACATAGGTGATCATGTGTTTCGAAAAAGTATTAATGCAGATATTCACTCCAAACGATTTTGCTTGGAATTAAAGATTTTAAATTACTAAATATTTAGCATTTCTGAAAATCATATTTGAAGCTGAATTTGTTTGTTTATTTGTTTTAAAGTAAAGCCACATTAGGCTAACAGCTGTGTCCACCACGAGGAATCGAGCCTCAGATTTTAGCGTTGTAACTCTGTAAACTTACCGCTGTCCCACTATGGAACTTCCAGGTGAAATACTATTCTACAGTAAATATATTTTTATACTCGTATATAAAATATGTAAACCATCTTTCCTGTTCAACTAGTAGGGGAAAATACGGATATACTTGTAATACGGATTAGTGGTAAAATCTTAGCCTAAATAGCAGAAAATCAACACACATTGCTATTATCAGTGTCTTGAGGAAGGATATATGTTTTAAATGTCTTATATGTTATGCTATTTTTAGTATCTTAATGAGCTATATGAGCGTTTCTAAGCATTAGACGTGGCGTGTTCAAATGGATAGCTAACCGAGCTGCTATCCTAAAGGTCCAAGGTTTAAGGCCGCTGAACACGCTCTTCACTTTCAGTTATCGAAGCATTATAACTGCCCCCAGTGGCGGTATGTCTGCAGACTTATACTGCTAGAAACCGAGTTTCTATAGCCCTGATGGGCAGAGCACAGATAGTTTGTGTAGTTTTGGGCTTAATAACAAACAATAACAAAATAAACGTCTCGAGGCCGAACAAGCTCGATTGAAGCCTGAGAAAGAAATTAGGCTGAAAGAAATGGAAATTAGACTCAACTCCGATCGACCAAGGCAAAATAACAACTTTGAACTTAATTGGTATCTTAAAGTATCACCATCTAATGAAGATGAAGTTGACATATTTACAACATTTTGAGAAAGTTGCCCATCCATGGAATGGCCCACCGAAAAATGGTCATTATTATTACAAAGTGTCTTAACTGGTAAAGCACAAGAAGATTATGCTGCTCTCTCGCTAAACAATTATACAAATTATGATAAGGTTAAAGCAACTATTCTCAAAGCATACGAGTTAGTACCAGAGGCTTATCACCAAAAGTTTAAATGTTATTGCAAACAAGACAATCAAACTTATATGGAATTTGCCCAAGCAAAAGATGTTTATTTTGATCGATGGTGTAATTCTATGCATATTGGCAACAGTTTCGACAAACTAGGACAATTATGTCTACTTGAGGAATTTAAACGTTGTGCACATGACGACTTCAAAACCTACTTGGATGAAAAGAGAGTTGAAACATTACAGGAAGCAGCCACTATTTCCGATGATTACACTTTTACACATAAATCAATTTTCATAAAAAGAAATTCCTACCATCTCAACAAAAACCTGTATCTGTTCAGTCAACTAAAATAGAGATTCCTTCTAAAAACTCCAGCTCCTCTAGTTCGAAATCTTCTGACAGTCAGGATAAAACTTTATTAAAACCATCAAGGCCTGTCTGCCATTTTTGTAAAACTTCTAGTCATGTTATGTCCGATTGTTGGTGTTTGAAAAAGAAAAAAGAATAGGAGGCAACACATAACATTTATTTAGCATCAGTTTGGGGATCAGTTGTGGTTAGAGTAAGACCTACTCTGCCAATTAAACCCAAAATGGTTAGTGATTCGATCACTGTTTCATCTGAGGATGATTTTTCCATTGAAGAGAATCCAGATGTGTTTCCCTGGTGTGCTGTGAGTCGAGCTCAGGCTAAAAAGTTAAGGCAAAAACAAATGATAGACATGGATTCAGAGGATGATATTATAGATTTGTCTCAGGCATTTTTCTGGTCTGACGAGGATCTTGTGGATGATTGTCCTACTGATAATACTTCAGTGGGTGACAATTATGGACGTGAGGGATGTGATTCACCTGGGGAAGTTCCATTTACGAAAAGTAAACTGATCACTGAGGAAGAAAAAATTCTGCAGACCTCTTCACTATTTAAATATCCACTCCCAGAAGATGAACTTGAGAAAGTTCCAAATTGTTATTTTTTTCAAAAATGGTGTGCTTATGAGGAAATGGAGACCACCAGATGTGCCAGCTTCAGAGGGCTGGACTGTAATTTATCAACTTGTTGTTCCCAAAGCATATCGTTCTGAAATATTGAAAGATATTTCTCAGTTTTGTAAAACTTGTCATACTTGTTAGTTGGTCAGAAAACCTAACCAGAAAACTCCTGTTGCTCCTCTGAAACCTATCCCAGCATTCTATGAATCCGTCAGTCGTGTGATTGTTGATTGTGTTGGACCTTTACCAAAAACCCGATCAGGAAACCAGTATTCGTTGACTATCATGTGCGTATCCCCTCGAGTGCCTGAAGCTACCCCTTTTAGAAACATTTAAGCCCAAAAAATTTCTAAGGCTTTGATTAATTTATTTACTTTCGTTGGCTTGTCCAAAGAAATTCAGTCTGATCACGGATTTTATGTCAGGGTTGTTTCAACAAGTTGTTTGTCAGCTCGGTGCTAAACAGATCAAATTTGGTACGTATCATCCAGAATCGCAAGGTGCTCTTGAGAGATTCTATTCTACCTGGAAAAATATGATGCAGACTTACTGTCTCTGTAACGAGAAGAATTTGGATGAAGGAGTTAATTTATTATCATTTGCTGTTCGTGTGTCAGTTCAGGAGTCATTAGGGTTTAGCCCGTTTGAGTTGATGTTTGGCCATTCAGTGCATGGTCCTTTGAAGTTGCTGAAGGAACAATGGTTGGAAGATGATCCAAAAGAAATGCACTTGTTTGATTACGTTTCCTTGTTTTGGTCCAGACTCTTACGTGCTTGTGAATTGGATCTAGAATGACAAGTTAGAATGACAAAGCTGTTACCCAGTACCAGATATCCATTCAAAAAAAAGAAGAAAAGAGAAAGAAAGAAAACAAAAGAAAAAACACAAGAGTGTTAAATTGCAGTTCATCATTAGAAGAGTATTATTTGAAGATAATCCATGTCAAAGGGGTCGGTAACATTTGTGCTGATGTACTTTCACTTTTTACTTTTATTATCATAAGATTATTTGTATTGATTATGTTGTATACTGTCATGATTATTGAAGTTGATAAATCCTTTGGATAATTGGATAATATATTGTATATAATGTATTGTTGTTAATGTATATATATATATATATATATAATATCTTAGTTAAAATTGTCTAACGCTAATTTTTAATTCTCTAGGGAGGGAATTATGGCAGATTTATTATTATATATTTATTTTAATATCGATGTTTGTTTAAATTGGATTTATATTTATAAATGTACATAACGTATACTGTTAAATGTGTATTGCAAAACTCCCCCATACACTCTGAAGTTGTAGAAGATTCTCGAGTGTAAGAATCACAGTGTCAGTATTGTTACATAAAACTGAAATTTCGAGAAACTCTCCACACGCCTATAAATATAACCAACGCGACGCGCCAAAAAAAAACAGTATCTATTATTGGGTTGCTGTACACGGTGTGCTATGAACTTCATAAGCTATTTATCGTGAACTTCAGATATATTGACCAGGAACGTTTATAAATTTCGAACACTACAAATCATTCAACTTCAGTGGATTCACATTGGACATTAATATTTTTACAAAAACCTTACCAAATGTCACTGGTAGGAAAAATTGGTGTGTGATGAGTGAAGACCACAGGGCTAGCTAGCTTCCTATTAAGTTTGGTTTGGTTTGTTTTGAATTTCGCGCAAAGCTACACGAGAGCTATCTGCGCTAGCCGTCTATAATTTAGCAGTGTAGGACTAGAAAGAAGGCAGCTACTCACCAACACCCAAGAATAATGAGATTGACCATCACATTATAATGCCCCACGGCTGAAAGGGCGATCATGTTTGGTGGGACTGGGATTCGATCACGCGACTCTCAGATCCTCCTTCCCCTTAGAATTGGTATCTTCCCTATTACCAAAGGTATCCAATGGATGAAGACCAGATGCTCTCACAGAGGCCAAAAATGTTCATCCTGATGTCATAACAGATAACCAGACTACTGGAAATATCATTAGTTCTTTCTATTCTAAAACCACGAAGAAGCTAAACAGCTCGTGATCAGGAAAGCACCCAAGCCTCCCCACTGCACAGCCCATTCAGCTTACTCTATTGGCAAAAGTCGTGAAACCAAATCCAACAGAAATGAATAGGCAATGAGAGATATTAAATGTCCCATCAGATGGTGCACAATGACGAGGAAACAATGGGGGTGAAATATATGTGCAATATAAATCTAAATTGTAGAAGACTGCAGAGCTAAAGACGAAGAAGCCCAAGGAACCCCAGGAAGGTTCATCATCATCAAATTCTTCACCATCTACTCTAATTAACATTATCTCAGTGACACTAGCAGCTACCATTATTGCAGATGCAATATTATAGCATCTTCATCTTGGGCTGTTCCATCACAAGCCTGAGGACGTAACTGGCTAAAACCAAAATATAGAAAAAGTCAAAGAGAATATCTGCCAAACATCACTGACTTGTAAACTATCAAGTACTGCGCTAAATAACTTTTTGTCAGGATTGTAACAACTAGCTATAAGTGGTTGACGCACAAAATGTGCTTTTCTTTTCTTTGTTATTTTATTCCGTTTTGCTAATATCTTCCTCTATTTAAATGAAATTGTATATATAACTCAACCATTTACCTTCGACACCTTAAACAATTTTCACTGCAGTTACATGGTTTCAGCAATATAGTGAAGTTTAAAATCTGTCATTCTAGCCTTTATTGGTAACTTAAAATATTTATCTTAAGAAAGTTGTGATTGTGTGTACAAGTGATAATTATTTATATAATGCAATAGCCTTCTTTTCCAATAACTGGCCCGGCATGGCCAGATGGTTAGGGCACTCGACTCGCAATATGAAAGTCGCTGGTTCGAATCCCCGCCCCACCAAACATACTCGCCCTTTCAGCCGTTATAATGTAATGGTCAATCTCATTATTCGTAGGTAAAAGGGTAGCCCAAAAGTTGGCGGTGGGTGGTGGTAACTAGCTGCCTTCCCTCTAGTCTTACACTGCTAAATTAGACACGGCTAGCACAGATAGCCCTCGTGTAGCTTTCAAAACAAACAAATCCAATAACTGAAAGACTTATCACGTTTTTGTGCGAAAGTTAAATATATAAAACACTGTATCTTGTTTAAATTATTATCATTATTTTAAATGTGAACTTTGTGCTCAATCGATGTGTACTATATATCACTTTACCTTTTATCTTTGGTGACAAAAAAGTAGTCATTCTTACATTTTCATGAATTATAGATTATTATTATGATATTGTTTGTATGCATCAAATAATCACTATCAAAGAGCCCATTTATTTATTTGTTTTAAGTTATGATATTGGTTGTTGAATGATAAAGAATATAAAAATGTATTGTGTTGTAACTTTATATTCAACATGAATACAATTGTGTTAAAGGTTTTTTTATTATTGACTGTACTATCTTGGTTATCCGTATAAGGTTATTTTTGTGATTTATTATATTTATTACTTTATTGGGTGTTTGAACTCTTTATGAACTAGAAGAGTGGAAATTATATCCTTTTATTTCTTCCCTCTCACAATAGAAATTCTTAACCAAAAGGCACGAAACTTAGAAAAAACTTACTAAGTGATACCTAGCTTCAGCTTAAGAAATCCTATAATTTGTTTTAGGTTATAAGGATCTGAGTCAAAGGAGTTTTTTGTCATCGCCCACCATACGCAGCACACCTAACTAAACGTACCTGTTGTCTTCTCGTGAAAAATAATTTCTGTAATTTTTACAAAAATGAAATAAAATTTTGCACGAAAATATTTTCAGGAATGAACATGGCTTGTAAATAAACTATAAAAAAACTCCTAGATTATTCATTAGTCTTCTCATTTCAGGTTAGATTTTATTGTTCTTCTCTGCAGGACCTAATTCTGATCACTTTCTTACAAACCAACAACTTACTTTTCACGCCATTTTATTCACTCTAAATTGATATAGATAATATATACCCTGCTCTCTGCAGTCGTTATAAAATTTTGCCTGTAGCTATTTTCAAAGCTGAGCCTCGTTAGTAGTTGTTCACATCACATACCATGAGACTATATAGCGGCGGAAATAATATCCTGTAGCAATAAAACTGGAGTAAGAGAGAGTAAATTACATAAAATATGGACGATTGATAATTATATAAGCAAGGGATGATAGCTTCTTAACAAGGATAAGCCTGACTTTGGGATAGGCACACAAATCCTAAAAAATCATTAAGTGCATTGTTTATAGGCAAGACTCCTTGAAGGAGCACAAAAAGTATGAAAATGTATTAATTTCTGTTTGTGAATTGTATGTTGATGAGGGTTAAAATAAAAGCTTATTTTTGTAATTATTAATGAATTGAATGTGTGTTCACTGAATATTATCGTATCCATGTCGAAGTTCATTTGTCTTTGTTAAAGGACATCTGTGGTGTAAATATTTTTAAAGTTGCTAAGAGTAAATTACTACAGAAGCACAACTGGTTCGTGAAGTGTTTTTTATATATTTGATTGTTTTAAACTTTAAACCCAATGTTTGCTGAAGTCAAGTCCAAAAAACAGTGGAAGAGGGCGTGAAAGTTCAATGTTTTTACCCTCTAGTAACTTAGAAAGCTAATTATCTAAAGTTTTCAGATATACACGCATTTGGAGAACATTTAAACTTTCACGCATAGCGAATTCTGACTTACACAGCAAATACTTTATTTGATGAGCTAGTTACACATGGTTAAGGGGTATGTTCAATTTTGGTATAATGCTAAAAACTGCGTTTTGATATCCGTGGTGGGCACACCACAGATAACTCTAATGTGTAGCTTTGTGCTTAAAACAAACAAAACACATTTGGTATTATTTGCTTTCTCAAGTTTTAATGTAGTATCTGAGCTCTATAAGGACATAATATTGTGTCAGGTTATAAATTGCTAGAGCTTATAACCTCCTTACTTACCTATTTATTTAGGTAATGAAAACCTTCTGGGAAAGCTGATCAGGTTTGTTCAAGTACAGAGGTTATTTCTCTCAGTCTACGTTTAAAATATCTTCAGAATAAACTGAGAATTCAAACATTTATTTTTGCTCTCTGGAAGAGCTTTCTAACATTGCAACTATTCAGTTTTGCTGTATTGTGTTTCATAAATCAAGGTTCATTTTACTTTCTTCCACATTTTGTTCAGTCTTTTTCTATCAGTCAAATCAAAAATTTCTTGTAATTATGAATTATATTTTTTACTGTTCTTTCAGTTATCTGCAGTTATTTTCTTTGTTTCGATGGTTATGAGTGAACCCGAGAATACAACATACAATACTTGAATTTTAAGGGTTTCTTACCTGGCTATTTATACCATAAGGTTCTGTTCAGATTGAAAATTCCAATTACATAATAACAGAAAATCATATTACAAATTTTTAGTGCTGTATTGAAATAATAGACTGAATAAACTTCTTGCACGCATGTAAAAGCTGTTTCTTTGTGATTCATAAATAGCCATAATTCAACATGTATTCGATAAAAACATTTTCTTTAATTCATGCCTCTCCAATGATGTAGAAAGTTTATTTCTAAATTTGCATTATCCAGTCACCTACATTATCACAGCTGTTGCCATGTGTAATTAAGGTACACATCAGATTCATTCCAGTTATATCAGTAGTAAATTTGTCTAACCTAAATACAAATATCAACTGATATATTGGGTCGTCAAGAAATTAATGTCGCTTTTTTTAGATGAAAAAACCCGAACAACTTATAAATCA
>NW_013668444.1:75974-84608 GCF_000517525.1 Limulus polyphemus | reverse complement strand
AGCAGCTTCACCTACAAATTAACAACCGCCTATAGCATAGTTGAATTACAGCAGCTTCACCTTTAATTGTCCCCGATGGGATTGCGGTTAGTCTTCGGAATTATCATCCTAAAATTCAGGGTTTAAGCCCTCTTGGTGGACACAGCAGATAGCCTAATGTGACTTTGCTCTAAAAACAAACAAACAAAAACAACAAGTCATCTCTAACTTCTCAAATAGAAATTGGGAAAGAGGGGAATGAATTTTGGAAATAGGAGTTTAAGCTTTGAATTTATAACCATTTGGATAAACATACGTTCCTTTATAGAGCCCCCAGTAACACAGCGGCATGTCTGCGGATTTACAACGCTAGAAACCGGGTTTCGATACCCGTGGTGGGCAGAGCACAAATAGCCCATTGTGTAGCTTTGTGCTTAACTATAAACAAACAGTCGTTTATAGAATTATATTTTCATTCACTTAAAGTTTCAAAAAACACTCGTGCAGTCAGGAAGGACCCCCTTCTCCCCGGGCTATTATTTATACTAAACTAATTAAATTTTGCCATCTTAGCTCACAGTTTAGGCCTTATTACAAAATATTTATATGAATCGATAAAGTGAATCCACGGAAAAGCAAAATTTCTACATAAGTATGGTTAAAACAATGAACGATCAAATTAATCACCATTATCCACATTGTAGCCTATTGTGTAGCTTTATGCTTAACAATAAACAAACAAACATATACTTCTGACCTCGCCAGTATTACCCACTCTCATGGCCATGACTACACACTATTTCCCAAAATAGCATTTTCCATTAAACAAGATACAATAGGCTTACGAAGTCAATTTTATACTTCAAATCTTCATAGACGTTCCATAGACTGTACATGGACGTCGACTTCTAAAATCATGTTAGATCAAACCAAAAAGCATTAAAGTCTATTAACGTTAGCACCAGAAAACTTGACAGATATATAATTGCTACTGATTTTTGAGCGTGGCTGAAAGATTATAAACTTTGGCTTGTGACTCTTCCGCAACTTCAACCTTCGTTACAATATTCTTAATTGTTTGTTTGTAATTAAGCACAAAGCTACACAATGGGCTATCTGTGCTCTGCGCCACCAAGGGTATCGAAACCCGGATTCTAGCGTTGTAAGTCCGTATACATATCGCTGTGCCACTGGGGGGTCTTCTTATTTGTACCAGAAAATATGGCCAGCTTTATACCACAGTTTTTTTATATAACCATAACCTTCACTATGCAGATGAAAGTCTTCCTCCTGATTAGCTTAGTGTCTGTTTTAGGATCCTGCAGTGCGATTTTTCTCTTCTTCTTTGAAATACTGCTTCCTTTGGCTCTACATCGTTTAAAAATTTCACTGTATGAATATTGCTTTTCGGAATTACTTTTTCAAAAGCTTTCAGTCATAAACTATCCTTAATGCTATTACACTATCGAATGGTCTAGAATTCTGCTTCAACAAAATACATAAAGGCTAAATGTATGGCACGTGACGCCATATATTGTTTTAACATATACAAATCATTGTTGTATAGTGCAAGTAACCCACTATATGTGCTTTACTGATGGTTCATATAACATCCGTTTAATTTATGTAATGAATATTGGTGTATAAATAGACATTTTAATACCAGAAATAAACGACCTTATAACTGTTCAAAAATCTCAGAATAACCTTTGAATATTATGGTGTCTAACGTTTATATACAGCACAACAAGGTTTGGGGTCAAACACTTCTCTTTAATTCCGCCAAGACGCCTGTAGAATGCTTATATATATTTTCCTATAGTTTGCTTACATTATATACGTTGATCACCTACAAGACAAGAATAAGTCTCAAATATCAGGTCGTCAATAAATTAATGTATCTTTCTTTAGATTAAAAAAACCCGAACGATTTATATATCAAAACAAAAAAATAGCAAATGAAATAGTCTCCATTCTTTTCCATCTTACAATCAGGTTGTTAATGCCTTGATTAAAGAAACCACATGGCTTTGAATCGAAAAACATGTTGATGTCGTCTTTAACACCTTTCACATTTGCATACGTTTTCCCATTAAGATGGTGTTGCACCGAATGAAAAAAATGGTAATATGATGGTGCCATATCTGGAGAATATGGTGGGTGGGGAGAACTTCACAACCCAACTCCATAATCTTGTGCTGCGTCAAACGTGCCACATGTGGACGTGCATTGTGGTGGAGAAGAAGAACACCTTTCCGACTGACGAGTGAAGGGCGTTTCTGAAGAAGGGCTTGATTTAAACGTTCCAGTTGCTGACTGTAGATCTCTGCATTGACAGTTCGCTGTGGATTGAGAAGTTCGAAATGAATTACTCCTTTGATGTCCTACCAAATGCAAAGCATCACTTTCTGCAGATGCAGTCCAAGTTTTTTGGTCAGAAGTGGTTTTTGTCTAGGACTGAGCAATTGTTTTTGGCGTTTAATATTTTTATAGAGAATCCATTTTTCATCACCGGTGACAATTCTGTCCAAAAATGGTTCACGCGCATTACACGCCAGAAGAGACAAAGCAACGTTCACATGTTGGAAACGATGGTCATCGGAGAGTTCGTGAGGCACCCAAACACTTTTTTATGGAGTTTTACCATATTCCTTACGTATTGTTTCATGAGAGACACGCAATTTCAGAACCATTTCCCGAGTGTGTTGCCTTGGGTTAGACTCAACAAGCGTCTTCAGAGCATCAATATCAATTCCAACATTTCGGCCCCTGCCATTACAGTTTTGAAGGCTAAAGTCACCTGAACGAAGTTCGCTGAACCATCGTTGACACTTACGAACATTCAAAACATTTCCATAAACGTCTTTGATATTCTTTGTGGCTACAGAGGCGTTGTTTCCCTTCTTGTATTAAAACAGCATTACTTACCGAATGTGGGTCTCGTCGTGTGCCATCACTATAAGGGATTAGAGTACACTAAACTTTACACATTATATAGGCTACACTAACTTGACGTTTAGGCGGTTCGTTTAACTATTATACGTGATGTAAGATTTTTTGGAGGGTGGTTAATGAGAGTGTTACAAAATACGACATTAATTTCTTGGCGATCTAATATTAGTAAATAAATGGACAAATATCACAGACTTGAGTCCCTTGGACTGTTCCTTCGTCTACATTTTCTACCCTGCCCAGTCCAATGTGTTTATTCCTTCTCCTCTACAAAGTTAAAAGTTACTTATAATAACACAAAAAATAAGATGTAATAGATCGTTTCTGGTTGCATTCGTTCCTGTAAAAATGTTTTTGTTACTGGTTTATATCATAAGCCGACTTTTAAAGCGTTACAGAAAGAATTGCAGCGAAATTTCCCTCAGACGAACTCATTATGTGGACATTAAATTCATAGCAGTAACAAATAGCTATTAATGAAGAAATGCAAATGATAAAGGATTTTCTCCGACAAAATTAATTTTCAAGCTCAGCAAACAATCACAGTATTTAATAAATGCTAGACAATTTACCACAATAAAGTAATCTACTTTATCTTCCAAAGACGATGATACTTGTTAATCTCTGATTGTAAATATATTTTGAAATCAATATGAAAATTAGCAACAATTTTTAGTTGAATTTATCTAAAAGTCCAAAATATTTTTAACCAATAGCTAGAGTTAGAAACGGATTTAAGTTCAAGCAAATTGATTACGTACTTGGTGTTTGTTTGTTTGTAATTAAGCACAAAGTAAGTCCGCAGACATACCGCTGTACCACTGGGGGGCGTTCTTTGTGAATGAGGTATTGTACACTCTGTTTTATTTAAGTAATTAACTAATAAAGTGGGTTAATCCTACTTTATAAGAACAACCTGCTTATGCTAATATAATGACGTGTCACCCAAGATGTGACCTATAGTGTCACAGGCGACATGGTTAGCATATATCAGTGATGTACGTACCATGTCACGAGCCTCATCACAAAAAAATAATAATTTGGACCCTATTTACTGCTCTTTATAGACATTTAACTTTTGAACAATCAAACAATTTTACAATTATGACTCTGGTTCAAGGAATATGAACATGCTGTTCTCACCAAATCACGTACAGGTGTATGTGAATGAAGGCCT
Source organism: Limulus polyphemus (assembly GCF_000517525.1). Taxonomy (NCBI): domain Eukaryota; kingdom Metazoa; phylum Arthropoda; class Merostomata; order Xiphosura; family Limulidae; genus Limulus; species Limulus polyphemus. The sequence continues at coordinate 80,500 of NW_013668444.1, read as the reverse complement.
TGTGATGAGCTAAGGGAGCCAAGAAATATATTTTATTACGTCATTGGCATCTATGTACAAATAAACGTATATTTTATTACAAAAATGTTCGTAAAACAATATTTTTAAACGATATAAGGGTGAACAACATTTCCAAAAAGGGAGACTTCCGATTAAAAAAAAGAACAAAATCATCACACAACAGAGGGTTTACGACAGTAATGGGCTCCAAAAGCACGTCCCATTCCAATCTGAAACAACACACTTCTCTACAATAAGGTCTACGGTTAAAAAACACAATTCTCAGACCCAAAAAGCCATTGCAATGAAATTATGAACATATTTCAGAGTACAGTTAACGATATAGTAAACAAGGGTTTGAAATTGAACCTAAGCTTACAGCCAATGTTTCCAAGTGGTTCAACGGTAAATTTGAGGGCTCACACCTCTAAAAACTCGTGGTGGTTCACATCACAGGTAGCCCGTTGTGTAACTTTGTGCTTTACGAGAAACAAATAGCCACAGTTCGAAATCAAGGGCTGTTTTTCATGAGAAAGGTGATTAAGTAAACTATTATAATAATTTCATTCCACCATATTCCATTCCTAATATGTCCTCCTTACAGTTCAAATGAATATTTTGTGTCTTTGGCTGGATGGAATATGATCTTTGGAAACTATCGTTCATGTACAAAGGAAGAATTTGTGGAAAGTTTATCAAAATGTGTGGTGACCTCCTCTTACTACTGCTCTTGGAAGTATATTCAACACTTTAAACTTTACCAGGTCTTTTCAGAAGGCCATAAAACCCACATCAGAAGACCAGTTTCATTATTCAAAGATGGAAATCAGAGTTTCCAAGGTCTCTAGCTTTACGAATGTCAAATATACCAAACGCCGTGAAAGTAATCAAATACTTATCGAGTGCACTGCCACATACAGACACAAATTAATTCGCACTAGCCCTGATCAATAGCGACAGTCTAACGGCAGGATTTAATGTAGTGAGAAACATCCTGTATGCATAAAAATCTAAGTATGTACCATTATTACTAAAATTATAAAATATTTTTTGAATACTTAAATAATGATATATTAATTTTCTAATTTGTAAAAATGGTTATAGATATATCAGTTACATACATTTAACTGTAAGTCAAATATAAAATATGCTTAGACATTATAATATAATATATACTACCATTGAATATCAACATATACAATCTTTGCAACTTGCATTAATTTCATTTCCTTTCTCGTTATTAAATAATCAAGGGGACAGTGCAGCTATCTCAAACATCCAACACTTCCCGGAACCTTCTTTCAAACTAACTAATATTTTTACATGTCGCGGTTTAAGAACAGTTAAAGTGTCCTTATAGCTTTTTATATTAAGCATTATGTTCATGAATAATGTGGTGCAACAGTTATCAACGTTTGAAGGTTTGTCTAACATCTCAGTTTAATGTACTGTTAAATCGAAACATTCCTAAAACATCGTCAAGAAACCATCATAAACGCCATTTGATATTTGGTTACAATCACCTTATTTTGTTTATCATAAACGCCATCTAATATTTGGTTACAATCGTATCTTATTTTGTTTATCATAAACGCCATCTAATATTTGGTTACAATCACCTTATTTTGTTTATCATAAACGCCATCTAATATTTGGTTACAATCACCTTATTTTGTTTATCATAAACGCCATCTAATATTTGGTTACACTCACCTTATTTTATTTAACATAAACGCCATCTAATATTTGGTTACAATCGTATCTTATTTTGGTTAACATAAACGCCATCTAATATTTGGTTACAATCACCTTATTTTGTTTAACATAAACGCCATCTAATATTTGGTTACAATCACCTTATTTTGTTTAACATAAATGCCATCTAATATTTGGTTACACTCACCTTATTTTATTTAACATAAACGCCATCTAATATTTAATTTGGTTAAAAATTAAATAAACGAATAAGTGTAATTTTAATTTATGATTTAATTTTCATAATCTAATTTTAATTTAGAAGGTAGTAGATTTTATCGTGTGTTTATAGGAGAGATTTAAGTTTTTATTATTTTTGGGAATTAATGTGTATAGTATAGATTTTCAACTTCAATGCAGAAACTGAAGTTTCATTCAAATGTGTATATTTCCAGTTATATTAACAATCCGCTACAAGAGACTAGTGAAGTATACTAACTACTGGTTTTCAATTCTTCTTCAGATATATTCTTAGTTTTATCTTAGTGGGTTAATATATATATTATAGTGTTGATTTTAGGTTTTATTTCTGTGTGCTAATGCAAGTAGTATAATGTTCATTTATGTATTAAATAAATTATGATTTAATTTTGTTTTACTTAATTTTAAATTAATAGTAGTTTGAACTGTATTTTAGTTTTAAATTATGATGTTTTCATATTTAATCAACCAAAATAAATTACATAAATTGAAATAGACAAAGATACTTCTAAAAAACATTAAATGTTCATTTTTCCGCGTTATTTATTTTCTATTTGGCTATTTTAGTTTATTAGCAGACTTGATGAGTAACACTTAACTTACCTGTCGTTCTACTCAAAAGCAATACATTAAAAAATTGGAAATACTGGATGTGGTAGCTACGTTTTTAAGGTATATGATACTAATTTAATATAAATAGTTTCCCCGTTTTCTTGTTGTTGTTTTTTTGGTAAAATGAATATTTAGTTTTAATTTTCTTAGTATTATGAGGATGAGTGCCATTTAGCTTGAAATGAATAGTTAAAATTGAAATTGATTGATAAGTTGTTGCGTGTGTAATAGTTTAAAATGAATGTGGTTATTAAAATAAACAACATATTTTTCTCTTTCATAAAATAAATTGTATTATTGTTCCTAGTAGTTTTTTAATATTAAAAGTTTTACTCTACCTTATGCTTCCTAAAATAATATAATTAATTTTGATATTAAGTTTTAGATATCGGAATCGATCTATACAGCATTTAAGCATTATTGAAAAACCGTCTTGAGTACTCATAAGAATTTTCTTCATTTATAATATTGAAACAATGTAGAGTTTGTCAAGTTATTCCATGTTTTGGTTTTTAAATTTAAGATTTCGTCACATAGACTTCGTAAACCAGAATAATATGAAGAAGCATTAATTCAGTCTCTGGAAAATCATTATTTAAATATTTGAATTTTCAACTAAAATACTTATGGAATAATGTTTGTAAGTTTTATTAAAATGATTTAGTCAAAAAGGAACGTATTAATGTGTTAATCCAATGTAGAATCAACCAATTATGTAAATCAACCACTTCTTTCTACAATATAGAAATTAAATTTTTATGTAATTATGATGATGTTATATTTAACTTTCCTAATTATTAACTTAATGAATAACTTATCAAAAGAATAACATAGGGCTCTTTGATTTAGTTACACTAAAAACAAATAAATAAAAAAATTACAATTTTGAATGAAGAAGATTATATTAGGAAAGCAGATGATATGTTGATGTAAATTTACACAATGGGTTATCTGTAATCAGTCCATTGAAAGGAATATATCCCTGGATTTTAGCTTTGTAAATCCGTAAACTGACCCACCAATGGACTGATACATTGAACAATACGAAATTCCTGAAGTTGAATAAAGATCTAACGTCCACAAAAGAAATAAAATTGTAACATTATCTATTGCCATTAATTATACTTCCATAATACATTAATATTATGCATATTATATTTTAAATACTACATTCTTTATCCATTCCCTAAGGGATTTTCAAGAATTAGAATAATGTATAATGTTGTTCGTCCTTCGAAGTTCGAAGAAGACCACGACATCATTTGGTCTATCTGTGGATACAGAGATGGCTCAGGAGTCCTATCCGAGCCAGGAAGCCTCGACCACATTCCCGGCATATATGGCTTGGTGTCCCGTTCTGAGTCGACCGCACCCGATCCTTCCGAGCTGCACGCTTCCCCTCGGCAACCAATCGACGTTTACATTCTGCTGTCACCAAACCCTGCCGGACCTTCGTTCTCCAAAGAAATCTATCCTGGGCGAGCGACTCCCTGTTCACATGGTTGATGTCGAACTCTTGCAGGGATAGTTTTAAACAGTCTTTAAAACGTTTCTTCTGTCCTCCAACCGATCGTTTACCTTCACTAAGTTCACCATAGAGAACTTGCTTCGGTATTCTATCAGCTGTCATTCTCACGAGGTGATGCCCATCTGACTTGTGCTTTCTGGAGAAGCGTGTATACACTAGGGACACCAGCACATTTGAGAACGTCTGAAACATATATCACATATAATAGTTAAACAAATCACCTAAATGTCACGTTATTGTAGCCTATATAATGTGTAAAGTTTAGTATACTCTAATCCCTTATAGTGATGGCACATGACGAGACACATATTCGACATGTAATGCTGTTCGAACACAAGCGTTAAGCAACGCTTCTGTAGCCACAAAGAATATCAAAGAAGTTTATGGAAATGTTTTGAACGTTTGTAAGTGTCAAAGATGGTTCAGCAAA
>NW_013668444.1:62415-74974 GCF_000517525.1 Limulus polyphemus | reverse complement strand
GCTTTCTTGGACTCCGAAGCAGGATCATTCTGGTAAACCATAAAGGCCTGATGCTTCTCGGTTAGCAGATCCTGGATCTTTTTGTCACTCTCGTCAAACCAATCCTGGTGCTTGCGTTTGAGTGATCCAAGGTGCTGTGAAGCAGTAGCACGGAGAACTTCTTGGAGCTTCGTCCACCGCTCTTCGGGATCAGCATCAGCATCTGCAACGGCATTCGTGATGGTATATTCCAGTTCCTTCCGAAACGCCTCAGCAACTTCAGGAATCTTCTTCAGCCGGGCAACATTCAATTTTAAATACTACATTCTTTATCCATTCCCTAAGGGATTTTCAAGAATTAGAGTAATGTATAATAATAGCATACCAACCGCACTGTATAATAGACCTAATACTAATGTCTTATGACAAGTATAACTAACTACAATCACGATTCACTAGCTTGTAAAAAACATTCACACCATAACAAGTATCTACTGTAGTGAAAGAAAGATAAAACTATAAATGAGAACGTGTAAAGAAAAATTAGGCCAGTCAGTTCTCGTGCTGTAATAAAGTATGGTTTACCTAATACTCACAAACTAAACATTCCCGTAAGACCAATAGCGTTAAACATTGGCACTTATTACAATAAACTGCATTTTTTGGTTGTTTTCTCGTGAATAATGTATTGTGTTCAGCGTGAAAAATAATTTTGAGTTTCGACTTCAGTGCAGAATTTAATGTATAATTAAAATGTGTATGTAGTTAGCTACGATGTGGAGTCTCTTTACACTAACATTCCGCTACAAGAGACTATTGGTCCATTATTAAGATGTTGTTGTTTTTTCTTCTGTCTTAATATACAGTCTTTTGCAGATAAAAAATCACGTTCTATATTCAATGGAACAAATAATGATTAAATTAACGGTGTTTGTATGAGATCTAAGTTCCACTTGTTATGGCTAATTATTTTCGATTTTTTTCCCTTTTAACTACAACGGATAAACGAACGACCCCTAAAAATCAAGTCACTTCGTTATGGAACGTATGTTGATGACACTTTTACTATCTTTCAATCACAGAGTTCTGTTCAAAAATGTTTGTAATATATAAATAGTAAACAACCATACATAACATTTACTGCTGAATGTGAAGAAGAATCCAGCTTATCATTCTTGAACACTCTTGTTTATAATCGACCATGTAAATTTGAATTAAGAATATAATGAAAGCCAATTTTTGAAGGACTTTATGCACATTTTAGTAGTTTGTTCTTAAGGCATTTAAAGTAATTTAATTAAAATAATTATTCACTGTAATTATAGGACTGAACGCAGTAATACTAATCTAAATAATGAAATATGCAGCAATAAAATTATTTTGAAACGCAACGAGTTTGGCAGAGGTTTCATTAATCATTTTATCAATGAAATGCTGAATATGCGGATCACCTGTAAAGTCTTGAAGTTGGACATAAAGAAATAAGCCAGTAGTTACAGTTTTACAGTGTTTAGGATAACAAATCGCTACATATTTTAAATAGACTTAAATGTATTTTAAGTCTATTCTTGCAATATGTTTTTCATTTTAAAGATGTAATAAAATGAGAAGCCGTTTGTTATCTGCAAATTTGTATTGCCTTCTTGTGCGGATGAATATGTAGAATTTACTAATAGGTGGCTCTCAACTTTTACGAAAGAGCATATTTCTGGGAAAGTTCTCATCAGTATATCACTTACCACTAAGTCTTGCTGATGAGGAGAAGAAACTACGATTTCGAGAGAATTTAATAATTGTTAATCTAAGCTTGGATTAAAGAAAAGAAATCAGCAATATCGCTTCTCCTAAAAATGTAATCTTTAAAAACATTTTGAAAATATTATAAGCATCAAATACAACTTATATCCAAACACCCACAGAACGGAAGAGAAGTATTCAAATTTATTTATTTATTAAACCATTGGAGCTTTTAACACAGAAAAAAACGTTTATTCAGGATGTTAGGAAAACACGCAGATTCAAAAACTCAATTTAACAGAAAGACCTATAACCCGAGCTCTTTCGAAAAGTGGACATTTCTTCATTATTCCCAGTTTTCCGCTAATGAATAAAAGTCCACCTTTCGAAAGAGCTCGGGCTATAGGTCTTTGTAATTTTGTGAAATGAAATGTTAGGTGTTTGTAGTTAAAAAAGTATTGTTGTTTACTTTTTTTCTACATTTAAGTAAAGTTTTCAGAACATCCCCTGAAGTATTTAATTACTTCAGGGTGCATCAAAATGTCATCCTTTCATAATGTGTGTTAATCTTTCAATCAACACTATAGATAAATAAAGTGTCTCTTATCAATTCAAATAAGATATAGACCCAGTATGTCCAATAATATTTGAAATAACACAAAAATATCTTTTACTAACAAGCAACAACCGTAACCAAGTTGATATGTGTTCTGTGTAGTGAAATATTAAACGCGGTTCCTGAGACTGGAAAGCTCGTAAAACCATGAAGAGATCATAGACTCGTGCTAGGAATGACATGATCAAGGCAATTGATGGAGGACCGTAAGAAAGGTATTAAGTCGAGGATACAGAGCCTTGTAAGTCAGATATTGAATTGGATGGTCATGAAGATGAATAGTCTATTGAAGAGATCGAGAGAAGCACGTGTTACTATGATATCGGAAAGACAGGAAGTCAGAAAGTGAAAAGTAATCTTAGTCTCAGCAAAGAAATTAAGTCACTTGTAATCTAATAGTTCTATGGATCAGCTATATCATCAGTTTCAAGGAAAACTAAGTGAGGTACATGAAACAACACTGACTTCCCAATCAGTAAGTAAAGGTTTATGTGTTGATTTGACTTCCATATTCAAATATGTTAAGAAAGAGTTTGTGGGAATCTGAATGTAACAATTTTATGAACTTGCATTGTTCTTAATATTCTACATAATTATACATGTTTTTTCCCAACCTTTCATTAATCAAAAAAATTTGAAACTATGGAACTTTCAAAATGAAATAAGAAGGAAATGTAATCATCCAGAAATTCATCAAAGTCGTTAAGTATTATTTTCTACCAACATAATCAACTGTGTTCAACGTTGTCTAGATTTTTTCGTTCATTTCTGGTGATAGCAAAAACTTATGTGAAAAGATATCAACCCGTAAATCTAAATATGTTAGGATGTCTTCATTTTTCTATAAACATGAAATTTAAACAATAAAATTCAGAACCAACGCTGCAAAGATTTTATATGGCTCTAATAGAAACATTTGATTGTTGTTAAGCACAAAGCTACACAATGAGCTATCTGTGCTTTGTCCACTGCGAATATCGAAAACCGAATTTTAGCGTTATAGTTCCTCGGAATATCACTGAACCCCCGATGAGCCTAACGAAAACAACAACAAAAAACTGTACTCGACTATCTATAATAAATAATGTTTCTGAGAATAAAACACTGTTTTTCATTTTGAAAGCTTTAAATAAATCTGAACGATGGCATTGTTTAAAATTAATATGACTTCCTGTTCGGTTCAAATGCAACACACAAATATGAAATTTTAATCTTTGTATATTGTAAAATTTACATTCACTTCAAAGCTCATAGAAAAATAGTCTTAAATAATCATTGCAACTAAAGTATTATATTGCGTGACATTTTAAAATAAATTAGAAGTTCTAGTGTAACACAGACGCTTAAATAAAAAATCAATCAAAAAAGAAAAGAAATAACATGGTCCAAAAAAGCTTTCTATTTTAATACGTTACAGATTTGGCATAACATTAAATAATCCTTCGGAATAGATAATTTACCTTAGCACATTTATTTCTAAAAATCTCCACAAAGGAAATATCTTGCTCTATTTACCTTTCATAATGTTATTTTATTATTTATGAATTTCACGCTGATATCCACGACAAAATACACGTCTATAATAACAAATGATTTGTGAAAACACGGATACTCACAAATATTCTTCATTTAGAACAATAGTGTTTGTGGTTGACTTGAATTCTGCTCAAATAATGAACAACGACTTATACATTAATTAAATGGTTTGTTATTACAGTTAGATTCTTATAAAGTGTGAAAATTAATATACTCAAACTTACAGCATACATTGTTTGACAGTTTCAAATATATTAATATAATTATAATGTAGATCTTTAACATAAAGATATTCTGAGTAAAATTGTTTTGTTAACCCTGATAACTGAACTCACTTTCCAAAACCACCGGAGTTTTGGAGTTATTTAATTAATTGTGATTTCGTTTCCGAGAGTTAATAAGAAAAAGTGAAACTTATTCTCAGTTTATCAACAAGCTTTCAGAATAAACAGTTTATCCGACAAAAGCAGTTCTTTCTAAGCTTCAGCTACATTCCAATGCAGAGACTTTGAAAGTATATTCGAAGAACATTTGGCACTTAACATCCATAAGGTAAAACCACTGATGACCTTGAATATTCATTCTGACGAATATAATTATAGTTGACTTTTTTAGCAGCTTGCTCGATTCTGTGATGCATCACACAGAGGTTGAAACCTTGTTTCGTTGGTTGATGACACTATTAACTCCATGCTGAAAAATACAGAAATATGTATATTAATTAATTTATTTATTAATTTCTCTATATAGAAATCCGATAAGTGAAAAGAGACTTCGGAACAGAGACTTGAATCTCGGACCAATGCTCTAATACTGAGCACTCAAAAAATACCATCCATCTCCATCGCTATTCACCTATAAGGCTTCTTACAATGAATATGATCGATATACTATGTCATGATCAGGTAATTCGAGAGTTGATTTACCACCACCCAACCATATTATACAAAGTCTATCGCAAACAGAATACACGAGCTTGTAATACTTCATTTTGAACAGAAAGTAAGTCAAAATTACCTTTTAACTTCTTATCTCACATTAGTTACACGTTCCTTTTAAATCTGCATTAATAACACTTTAAAATTCCTTGTAAAATTTAGAGAGTTTTAAATCAGTTTTAAAGACGCGACGTTACGACTTAGAAAGTATACCGAAATCATTTATAAAAAAAAAACTTCGTATAAATCAACAACTTTGAAAGGAAAATAAACATTTTATCATTTTCAAAATGTTGAAATTTCAATCTCCCAAAACTACAATATTCAGAATCAATTAAGCTAAGTAATAACATTGCTTATGAAAGTCTATTTCGTTATAGAGCAAAGCTGTATAATTGGCTATCCGCAGCTCTGTTCGCCGAAAGGATCGAGCTCTGAATTTTCGTGTTATAAGTCCAATAAGTTTATCGCTGAGCCACAGTGGGGGACGCATATCAAAATAAACGAAGTGGACTTTTTCAGTGAATTATTCTTACAATAAAATACTATACTTTATACGATTATTTATAACAAACTATATTCTTTAGGTTGATATCAAATATTTTTATATTATACTATGATTGAACTATGTGAATAAAAGCAATAAATTATGACCTATAACTTTTTAGTGTATTTAAGTTACTAATATTTTTATATAATATTATTTTAGTTTTTTTCTAAATAGTTATTCAAATTTTATACAAATAAGAATTGTCTACGACATATATATGTATACATATATTATGTTTATTTTACTCATACATGCTATTTATTGGGCCTACAGGTTGAAATTCGGTTTAATTTATAAATATGTCCTTCTTATGTCATACTAACCACCTGCATTTTATTTTACTGTTACCTAAGCTCCAGTTTTGGGGGATTTCTTTTTTTATTACCTTCTTACTTGGAGATTACCTATATGGCCTGCCTCAACTAAATTTTGAGTAGAACCATTTATTCTGAGCTAATGCCTTGTGTTTTTCGTATCTAATGAAGCTATTATATATCATTACCCCTCAGTTAAACATATGACCAAAACAGTTTGAAGAATGAGGTATCTTGGATAGGCACTGATACGGATGAAATATTAGTGCCTACAGTTCATTTCTTGTATGATAATGAGTTCAACATCATAGATAGTACACTAGCAGAACAGTAAGAAAGATTTAATATCTTATGGATAGAAACACCCAATCTACCCAAGGCAATGTTGAACAGCAAACTCTGAACAATACAATGGAAAAAAATAATAATCTTATTCTGAGTGCATAAATAAAGTGCATGTCATAAAGTTAGGCACACAGAATATGGCTACTTCTGGTTTGAATTAGCAACTGGAAGTGGCTATGTTCCAGGCGCTAAAGCCCAGTCTCCTTACACTTGAAAACTGGAATGCAATAGTGTCTTATAGCGGCTGGCGTAACCTGGTTATTAGTGTGCTCGACTTGCAATGTGTAGGTCTAGGACCTGAATTCCTTCGCCGAATATGACTACCCTTTCAGCCGATGGGTGGGGCGTTACAATGTGACGGTCATTCCCACTATTCTTTGGTGAAGAGAGAGATCCAAGAGTTGGTGATGTATAGTATTGATTAGCTGTCTTCCCTCTAGTCTATCGCTTCAGAATTAGCGTCGGCTAGTGCAGGTATCCTTCAAGTAGCTCTACGCTAAAATTCAACAAACAAATCCCCCTAGTGGAAAACAAAGAGTTAATATTTTTTGTTTAGTAGAATATTCTAAATTGTCACTAAAATCAGCAGGGAATGTCTGTGGTCAACAAGTGATAGAAGAATTTATAAAATAGGCTACAAATAAGTTTCACAGCATAATGTAAAATTGGCTTTTCACTATACTCCACAGTAGCGCATGGCTTGATTTTAGGCTATAGCCAAAAGCTTATTAACTAAAAAAGTATGGTTCCCTGTATCTTTAGAAATTATTGTATTCACATTTAGAAAGAAATAAACAAAGTACATTATATGAAATAATTAGCTATATCCGTGAATCCTGAGATGATCACTCCTTGATCAATATTTAGCTAATTGTTTCTTTCAAAATTAATAAGCCCGACTAATGGACTATCCGAGAGTTATTTTATGTTTAACAGCTATTATATGCATGAGTAATACAACTATAAATTTTTAATGCTTATGATATACTATAAATTCTCATTATAGTGCTCTTATTCTTGACAAATGGCGCTATGGAATACTACAGTAATCATTCTAAATAAGGACACCAGAAAGTACAATTTGTGAAAAAATTTCGCAACCATTTACAGACATATGGTTGCCATATGTTCACATTATGCCAAGCAGGAATATAGAAAAAAAGTACAACATAAATTTAATGTTTAGAATCTACCTTCTCCATACAGTTTATCACGTGATCTCTGAGTTCTATAAATTACAAGAGTGGTCTTGGCTGATAAACAATAAGGTTTTAAAGGTAATTCTAGAAATTAAAATATTGATTTAATGTCCTTATGTACTAGTGCCGAGTGTGGTGAATTGATCTTTCAGAGAGGCAACTAAGTCAAAGAGGAAATTGTACAAAAGTTTACAAACTGTTAACTAACAAAACTGTAATGAAGATCCCAACCTACGAGTATGGTGCCATTTGCTGATTTATAATTTAATGTTATTTTATTTTGAGCATCTAAATTAAAATAGGTTTAATTAACCACTGTATTGATGTACAATAATGGATAGTTATTAATTATCAAAAATGTTAAGAAATAGACTTATGTTTAAATCGTTAAAAGGAGCTGATGTATATTTAAGACAACCATTTATTCACTTAATAAATTTTAATTAATAAAAGTTTTGTGTACAGCATATTACTAGTTACAACTCATGGAACACGTGCGTCTTGCCATTCAAAATTATCAGAGTTGAGGTCTGACAGAAGCAACTTACCTGAAAGTATAGGTCGCCTAGCATTGAAGCAGGCACTGCGTCTGCTGGGTATAATTCTGATTTACAGACGAACAGTTTGAACAGGGTGTTAGTATACTATACCATTCACTTGTCAGTCCAATGGTAAAGTTGCAGCATGGTGTAATAGGTTAACTCGTTGACGTATACAATGTCCAGTTAAGTTCTAAAATTGTTAATTTCTTCAAATACTTGCAGTAGAATATCGAGTAGCGTCCTGCTTCAGGACAGAGTATGATCCAATTGAACGTATAAACAGTAGTAAAACTGGTTCAATACTACGTCACTATATCTACGAACAATCGAACCCTACTTGGTAGCACAATACGTTCCTTATACCTATTGGTTTTGATGACTCCCCACACCGTAACTGAATAACCATAAACACGGTCAGATTTAAGGATATTGCACTGTAAATATCATTCATTTTTTACTCTTCTCACATGGAAATATCAATCACTGAGAGAAATATGTAATCTTATCTTAACTGAGTTAATATTACGTATTTCTCTAAATGAGTTAAAATGAGTTCAGGCTTTCACTCGGGTTTGCTGCCATTTCTAGTGATATCGATAAAATTCCAAACGAGCTCTGCACCCGACTGCAGAGCTAAAGCGGAATTTTTTTACTTTGAGTCGGACTTATAAGTTTGTTTCTTACTGGTTGTTCACTAATGATCATTGCATTTACTGCCCCGAAATTCATTGTGAGTTTTTAAGCAAAGAACTGGCAATTTCTGGTGACTCTGTAATCCAAACAGCAATCATTATGTGACCAATTACCGTTTCAACATTATGATCAGGTTATGTAGAGAATATATTGTTTATTTTATACATCGATTCACAACCTTTTCATGGCGGATCTGAATACACCAAACTGAGTTTCCTGTTGTATCAATGATGTCCATTTTTAAGCATCTAAACAAATTTAATAATTTGTACATTTATCAACAACCCTGATCCGCCTTCAACAAGGCAGATAACATTGTTGCACAGTTATTGAAAATCAGTAAATGAAATAACCATCCAAACAGCAAATCTTTAAATGATTATGTCTGAAGGGGAAACAAGGGATTTTTCAATGCGGTTAGCACGTTCAAAATGCGTCAAAAAAGTGGTGCAAGCTCGCAAGAGGATGCATGAAACGAATACATAACTAATAGCATATCGATTGTTTTCAGAAGACAATTTTCCAGGCATCATTCAGTGATCGCTTTCTTAATTTTTGAAGGGTTTATATTGTTACTAAATATGAAACTGGTATATCTTTTATACATCAACAGCGCAATTAACAAATTTGACCAATAATAGTCGACTAAAAAAGATTATGATAAAGGTTCTACGATCGTTGCATACTTAATATGTAATTTTATTTTAAGTTTTATTTTAACATAGTCTGGTGTTTGTTTGTTTTTAATTATGCACAAAGCTACACAAGGGCTATCTGTGCTCTGCCCACCACGGGTATCGAAACCCGGTTTCTAGCGTTGTAAGTCCGCAGACATACCGCTGTGTCACTGGGGGGCACAACATAGTCTGGTAAAGTTGCTATACAGAAGTCTCCATATTAATAACATAAATAGTGTAGAAATGTTTTATCTTGAACAACTAGCCTATCAGTGGAACAAACAACTCTAGAATAAAATGGACAAATAGGTTAAATTCGACAGAGATATAAGCTGAAAAGTGTTTTAAAATCTTAGGTTGTAAGATTTATCTCAAATGTATGAATTTATATAACCACCTAAGCAATTGTGATAAATTACTGAAGATGGTATAAGGAACAAAACCATGATTATAAGCTTATAGTAATTAGCTAACGGCAAATGTAAGAAAGTATAAAAAGATGATTTACTATGTGAGAATATAAAAATAAATGAAATATAATGAACTGAGTAAACCCTGTTGGAAAAATACTTGAAATTTAGAAGTATGTGGAAATGGTTGAAAACATTAACAAAAATCATATCAATTTCAAGTTAAGGAAAGGAAAGGACCTCAAGTCTCAAACTCCTAATTACGGATTCGTAAAATGTAATAATTAAGTTAAATAATGTAAAAATTAAATAAAGCATAATGTTTGGGACAGAAATTTTCCTGGAATGTTTGATTTATACATTATATTTTAAGACTGAGCTTTCTGAAAGACCCTGCAGCGTGTTCTATCCAAAATTAATATATCTTTAAAACTTCTAGCTTTAGTATTTCATAACTTCAGTATTTGCTTTCGTTTGTCAGTCAAATTAGTATGATTTAAGTGCATATAACACAATTTTTATGAACAGCTTCTAAAGTAAAATGCTTGTTTTCTATTGTTGAATTTTTAAAGAATCTAACTTCTAGTTGCGAGTCTATCATTAATAAAGTGAACTTGCAAAGCTAACCCTTAATATATTTCCCAGTTAACAATATTATTTTTATTTTTTGATAACTTGGTTATAAAACAAATCATTAGTGTATTCATACTGGTATTTTTAAAGATACATCACAGCAGCCTTGTTGTTACAGCATCATACATTACTTTATGCATTGTACTCAAACAATAACAAATATATAGAAACACGATGTTGCAATCATACAACTTTGGTAGGAGTTACATTCAGTACTGTCATTCAGTGGCTCAGCGATATGTCTGAAGTCTTCTAACGCTAAAATCCGGGTTTTGATACCCTTGGTGGACAGAGCACAGATAGTCTTGTGTATAGCTATATGCTTAACAACAACAAAAGAAAAAACATTCATTACTGTCACCTGTCATTAACTATTTCAATAAATTTTATTACGTTTTACAAAAGCATTTAAAATATTTAATACTGCTACATCACATTTACGTCTAAGCGGTTTTCTACATCAAATATGTAAATCAGATACTAACGTACATGAGTAATAAGAAAATGTAAGAGATGGAGAGAAAACCCTCTTAAGATTACTAAACTGCCTGTTGAAAATCGATACCAACCCTCTCGGGCATGTATGACATCGGTTCCATTAGAGGGGTTTCGACTGTTATATTACACTCATCTTCCTGGTCTGGTTGAAACACCAGCGATCTTGCTTTATTGTAAAAGCCGAAGTCTATAGGTGAGTTCGTTGGTTTAACGGCATCAGACACTTGAGATGCTGTCCCGGAAACTTCTGAGTACGACATTCCTTGCGTATCCTGGAGAAACTTGATATGTAACATTCACAGAAACATACATCTTAATAATCATGCTTGTCATCCTAGAATTTGACTGTTTACTAAAGATGTATGTGTTTCAGTAGAAAGAAAAACATAGACATGCATTATACATATATACACTCTATTTCATGATGTGTTAAATTATAGTTTTATTGTTAAACAAGCAAAGTACCTGTCCCCAGTGACGGTAAAAGTTTATTTTAATCTAAGAAGTAGAATTATTTCATGGATTTTTAAAACGCTAATTGTGTTACACTCTTGGTTTCACTCACAGCCAAAACTCTGAGCTACTCATACCGCCCACCACGAAAAGTAATTGTTGAGCATTTTAGTCATGCTAAGAGCCGCTCAACAATAGCATACGGTAAATCTATATTTCTAATCTTTAGGTTATGCCACATTTTGAAATGTGGATGATAGTATGATTAATTCCTAATTATTTAGTGTAGAATTTCCTTCTTGCGAAATAAAATTTGCTATCAACATTATTCATGCCTGTTCTCCTGTCCTTTCAAAAGTGAATGTTGAGCTTT
The DNA here is from genome assembly GCF_000517525.1 of Limulus polyphemus. Taxonomy (NCBI): domain Eukaryota; kingdom Metazoa; phylum Arthropoda; class Merostomata; order Xiphosura; family Limulidae; genus Limulus; species Limulus polyphemus. Next base: position 63,481 of record NW_013668444.1, on the reverse strand, counting down.
GTCTGAGTGCGCAGCTTTTTAAACAGGAGACAGACGAACGCTCGGACAGGCACTAACGATTCGCAATAAATATAAGATAACAAAAGCCCCCTCCAGTGATACAACTGTAATTTGGTAGGCTTACATCACCAAAAATCAGATTTCGATACCCGTAGTGTAGCTTTGGGCTTAACAAGAATCAATCAAATTAACACACAATACAAATTCTAGTCGCTGAAAATTTGACATTTACCAATGCAATTTAACTACGTTTACGTACCTGAATGAACACAATACGTAATAACTTAGCTAATAAACTGTTTTTGTTCTCAGTACTTCATTCTTAACTCATCTAACTCAAGTGAGTATAATGCAATGATACTACTATGACATATTTTATGCTTCTTTTTATATCTCTTCTTACGCTGTCTCGGTCATTTTGACCGCTCTTGTAACCACCATGCAATTATAATACTATGCATACTATAACTTTTAATGTAGTATATGTACTTCTACGAAATTTTGAAAACGTTTAGCTAAACATTACAAGTATGTTGTAAAAATCAGGTTTTTTAATAAATATTTCTACATGACTTGTATGAAATTTTATGAAGCCGTTATTTACTGAGTCAGCCCGACTGCAAGGTGATTTTTATGTTAGAACAGAAAAAGTTTTTCATCTTAGAGTTTTCAAATCTTATTTGCATACTTCTTAGACTTTCCTAAATGAATATTAAAAGTTTTTATCCAGTAAAACTTTATATTCTATTTGTTACTTTTTTATATCCTAACGCTAAATTTATCGGTCTTGGTCAATCTGACCGACGTTCTATCCATAACCAAAGAAAAAATGAAGTAAATCTAAATATACCATTTTTTTCTAGAATTACTATACATTATAACAGACAATTATATATTATTAATTTTTACAGGTAAAGTTATATCTTAGCTCAGGGATATCTAACGTATAAGAGTGTAAAGTTATGGAAAAATAGAAAATATCAATGGGGCAATTCGGAGCGAAAAAGTGACACGAGATACATGGAAATGATTTTGTTGTTTGAAGTTAAGCACAAAGCTACACAAT
>NW_013668444.1:59171-61494 GCF_000517525.1 Limulus polyphemus | reverse complement strand
TGTAAGCCCGCAGACATACCGCTGTGCCACTGAGGGCACATGGAAATGAAGACTGAGAATTGTCCAAACATTTCCTTTTGGGCTTAAACCTAAAACATAAAAAATATTAATTACTGAATTATAAAGTACATTTTGACGCCAAATTTATTGTTATACATTGATAACAAGTTGTTTAATTAAATTTTGAATGTAACTTTGTAAAGTTGTGACATATAAACTTCGACCCACCCGTGGTCGGAGAGATATTTTAGGTGAACCTCTTTTTATTGATGTAAATATGGTATTGAGACTGAGAGCACTGTTACTAAATCAGCACAGATGAGCTGAGGTATTGAGACAATCAAATGAAACGCTACTAATTTGTTTTTTCACTGTATAAACAAACATTCGATCATAAAAATGTTAAAATTTATTACCAATCTCTTTGTCTCTATGATATATTTTCAGAAGTGGCTAGTCATTGATGTTAAGAATATTTGTTTTTTAATACTGGTATTTCAGAATTCTTGTGGAAATACCAGAATGGGCAAACCGCTTGTTCACCAGTTGCCCTTTTATTGTGAGATAAAATATAAAATCAAATTACGTGTAGTGTTTCATTTTAGCATAATTCAAAGTTTGTATTATTTCTATGTTCTGAACACGTTAATAACAACAGATAAATCATCAAAAATTGACAAGAAAAAGGAGTGGTATAGTTATTATTTCAATATTTCTATATAATGTATTATATCGAAATTGTTATATGTTAATGATACTTGCTGCCATAATTTACGATAAAAAACTACATTACTCGATATGTTGTCTTATAAATATGGTTTAAAAGTAATCAGTTGTGACTTAAAATAAAGAACATTACTAATTTTTAGTCACTTGTACCTCAAAATGTAACTATTTAAAGCACATTGAGAAAGGTGGTGTACAAGACCAACTTAACTTTGAATTTGTGTCTCATAAATTAAAATAAATATCATGAAAAAGCAAAGGACTTTAAGAGAAGCCCTGATTTATTATAAATATTATTTCTTGTTAAGAAATTGTTTTTTTAGATGCAGCAAAAATGTTCTTCTTATGGTTTGAGCTGTTCTGTTTATAAAGTTAGATAAAACATACTTTTGATAGATTGTTTAGAAGACGGCGTTTCGAAAGACTTCCGCTTGAAGACGAAAGGCAGAAGACTTTGGAAACGTCGTCCTCTACAATTATGTTTCTACAACAGGCAGTTGCCGTCCATTCTACAAAGTTTCAAAACGGACCTGTAAAATGGGGTGCACGTAGCTCATCCAACTCGTAAGAACTTCAAGTTAGAATAAAACCTGCATTTAAACCATTCGAATAATCATTTAAATGCTCCTTGCAGGGATCTGGAAGGCTGTGTGTCCTGCGCAAATTGCGTATCATCTAGAACAGTGGCAAAAGACCCGTGTTACTAATGTGTGGCAATGACGTACACTGAGGCCGAAGACTTAGTTGTGATATATGCATTCATTGCAAAGCAATCCCAGTTATAAGAAGATCAGTGTATTTGAACTGTGTTTTTACGCCATATACGGCTGTCTATAATTTCTCATTACTTGAAACCATGAAAGTGAAATTCCCTGTAATATCTACTTTGTAACCATGAAATATTCAAAGTGCTTCGCTAGGTCAAAGTTAATCCAAAACAAAATGTTGAAGTCGGCTTCGGTTATTCACATTCACGCTCGTCCACTAGTATGTTTATGCACAGGTAACGTGATCAATAGTTACATATAATTCACTATAGGTGGCAGCACATAATATCCGATGAGCTTAGAGGGATAGTCGTTTTACGAAAGGGACCGTTTTAACTCACTCTTTTTACAAAGCTTCGTGCATATAGGCATAGTATCACTTTATATAGAAAGAAATGCGCCGTATTAGAATGCTTTCTATCGCTTATGGCAGAAACAAAATTGAGCTTTTTCAACAAGCATTTTTGGATTTAACATGCTACCTTGTCGCATCCATTACAAGTAACTGACAGCTCTGAATGTGAGATATGGGTGCTTATGGTTTCTGTTATAAATTTTAGACAATATTAAAATCTCTATTTTTTCCTACAAAATCCACGGACAAGTCTTCAAGATTTTGTTTTCTATCCGCAGTGCTATTTAATTGAAATAATAAAATATTTTTGTGAAATCAGTTTATGACTTTCTTAGATTTACATGGAAAATAAGATTTAAGCCAAAGCTTAGAGGGGTCATCAGTTGGCAGAAACTGGCGATTTATACACTTTTAAACTCTGAGGGATAAAGACTTGAGTTTTTAAAACAAAATTATTAGAATAAATCCTGCTTTA
>NW_013668444.1:52356-58458 GCF_000517525.1 Limulus polyphemus | reverse complement strand
ACATGTGGCTCTGTGATATCTTCAATTTCTGTCTATATCAATAATGCTGAAATACAATATTTACATTATCGAGCTGTGTTTATACAAGTTGAGAGTGTGTGTTTGTTGGCTTTCTTGTTAAACGCCTAGCTATACAATGGACTACCACAGGTATCTAAACTTTACTTGTAGCGTTATAAGCCCTCAGACTGAAGGAGGGTCAGCTGAGAATGAAAACACACTACATATATTTTATACAAAATAAAAGAAATTATTATAGGCCCACCAAATAAGTACTTGAAAATAGCTCTTTCACTCTTAAAATTATCTACAGATGTTATTATATCATCATCAATTTATAAATCTTTAACTCCACAAACATTTACTAATGAACTCTGATCATGCAGCTTTACTTAACTATATATTACTGAATATAAAGTAAAAGTAAATTGACCTCTGGCACAGATACAGATGTAGTTCCGAAAGATTTAGACTGGAGCACAGTGAAGTCACGTGGTCGACCTTTTCCGTTATGTGCACTCTGACAGCTATCGCTTCCTGTTTCAATACCGCCATTTTTCTCTTAAGGGGAAACAAAATAAAACGATGTTACTTTTTTTTGTTGTTGCAGAAATACACAGTGTATTTGCTAAAATTTGTTTTCTGTGATCATAAGCAGATAAAACAGCATTACTTGTAATATTTTCTTTGTTTACTGTCACCACTCAAGTTCACCAGGAAAGTCATAAATTATGTTAGTTTTAGAGAGATAGAAGCTGATAAAAATATTGTATATATATAAATGTATGTATGCATGTTGTTTGACGTTTCTACCACAAATATAAATAAGAACGACATAATAACAAAACCTAACGCATTCGATTTTATTTTGTTTTTACAAACAACATACGTGTGTCAATCTGTGAGATAGTGAATTCTATTATTATTATTTTGTTTGTTTGTAGTTTTGTTTATCGTTCATTTATTATTCCTTTATTCGTTTAGCTTATCTATGAATTTTTAGTTACATTCAAACACTAACTCACCTTTTAGCTGATCACGTTTATTTGAGTAAATATGCATTTATTATTAAATTTACATCAGCATCCCAAGCGGTGACGTACAGATATTATTAATGTAGCAAAATATTATGTAAGTTTATGACCACATACGATGTACTTTCGTGATCTAAGCAGTGAATAAATATCTTGTCATGAGCTTCATAAACTGAGTCATGAGATTGTTAGTGAGCAATATAGTAAGTGGATTATTGCTGTTTGTCACTCGATATTCTTATTCATATAGAACAGTGATTTTGGAATATTGTGTAGTTGTTTTTGGAATTAGGTTTTTTTTTCTGGTTCTTTTTCCTGATTCCATTATTTTTAAATAATTAATACAGGCATTTATTAGTATCAAGTTCTGGCCAGGCATGAGATTATTAACTTTATTTTTATTTTTAGTAAGTGCTAAATTTTTATTTGAAGTGTTGTTACAGTTAATGATTTGTGTGTGTGTGTGTGTGTTTTTGAACCCTGGTTGTTAATTTAAACCATTACACTGGCGCCCAAACAAAGAGGTTGAATTGTGACTTTGGATGGTTTGTTTCTCAATTCGGTGTCAAGTGATTAATTCAGCAATAATTTAAATTCCATTAAATATAAGTTAACCTATGTTGAAAAATAACTGTGTTACTATGCAAGTTAGCGAATCTGATGTGGCCAGTTTGAAGCAGTCTATGTCAGTATTGACAGAATAGGTGAGAATGCTAACACATTGTGACTGATCTAATAGCGAGAGAAACAAAATCTCCCTCCTCTCATCCTCAAACTACGAGAGTTCATTCTACCTATAGCCCTGTGAAAAATTCATAGATTAACGTCACTGCATTCAACCCACCATCCCTGTTTGTTGAGAAGTTCAACAGTAAGTTGGATTTAACACTTCTTAAGAGTTTTGAAAGTTTGGAAAGGCATTTTTATATGTATCGAGTACCTGAGAATAAATGAGTGGAACTGTGGCTTCTTGTTTGAGGGGAGGAATGGTGGAAGGTTTTCGTGGCAGAAATGGCTTTCGAACACTGGGGAGAATTAAAATAAACCTTCACTAATTTGTACCCTGCGGTGTTGGATAATATCAAATTGGCTAAGGAACTATTTAATAGAAAGTACCACGCTAATGCAGAGGAGTCAATGGAGACGTCTATTTGGAAAACTGTAAAGACCTATAAATTATGTAACCCTGAAGCTACAGAAAGAGAAATTGTAAACTGTATAATATAACAATTGCACGTTTCTTTACGAGCATATTTAGAATGTCATTTTGTTGTATCTATTGCTAACGTGCTAAGATTTGCAAAATAATACAAGCATCGCTGGAATAATAAGCAAGAAACTGTTAATATTTAAGCAATTACAACTGAACGTCGCAATAGACCGGAGTGATGCTATACTTGTAATTAAATAGAGCACTTATCTATGCATTGTCCTAAGAAAATGTGTAAATAAGGAACAAAAAAACGAAGGACAGCGGTCGGGAAACGAGAGCAGGGATCAAAGGTTTTGAATCCTGTGAAAGTAAAACCCTCTACATTGAAAAAATCATGGAATTTTGGATAATCATTTATCTGAATTTTCTCTAGCCATTGAAATTTGTATATATATGTGTCTACAGGTAACATTCCAGCTAAACTCCATTTGGGACGAAAGATCTTCCTTCCTTAGGACTTACTGACAAAGTACCCAACAGCACCTCAAACCATAGATGAACAAACAGCAGAATTACAAGATGTCATAAACAAGGGAGCATGATCCAATATTGAAAAGGCTGAACAGTGACATTGACAAACCTACAACCGTACGAGACGTTCATACACAATTAAAGTAGGTGGTTTAGTATTATTAAGGGCACATCCTTTGTCTTCTGCAGTAAATAATTTTACTGCAAAATTTGATCCTAGGTGGAACGGACCTTTCAAAGTTACGAAGTTTGTTATTCCATTAGTTCATGAATTAAAAGATCCTAGACCGGGTGCAGTTATAGGATGATTTCATATGTCTAATATAAAGAAAGATGTATATTTCTCTAGTGAAAATTGAAGAAAATGGTAACCGTCCTAGACAGTTGCAGCAAAACAAAAATGTCGACTACAGAAGACTTGGAGGTTGTTCAGCTACAAAACAAAGGACTTCTGCTGATGTTTCCACTTCCCCCTCCTTCAATGGATCCTGTTGATGACTCACCTCTCTCCTCCTCAAAGGACATTGCAGCCACGTCACAAAGTCGATTATCGTAGTTAACTGGTCTTTTAACCATTAAACTTCTAGTAAGCTAGAGAAGATCAAGCTGAAGATTCAAAATCATTAATTTTATTTTTCTTGTAAGGTATCTGTACTTAAACTGTAAATGATTCATGATGTCATTATGAAGAGGGGTTAAAAGTAAGGATACGAAAATTATGATTTTTTATACGTATTGATTAATGTCATTTCATCGTTTTTCTAAGAGGGAAGAAGTGTGAGATAGCGAATTATATTTTTGGTTATAATTTTATTTATCGTTCATTCTGTTCATTCCTTCTGTTGTTTAGTTTACCTATGAATGTTTAGTTACACTAAATGTTAATTCACCTTCTAGCTGATCACGTATATTTTCAGTATTTATTATGAAACTGACACCATCTTCCCTAGAAATGTCGTACAGATATCATTAACGTAGCAAAAGATTATGTAAATTTATGACCGCATGAGATGTACTCTCGTGACTTAAGTAGTGAATAAATATCCTGCTATAAGCTTCATAAACTGAGTCATGAGGTAGTTAGTGAACGGTATAGTAAGTGAATTATTGCTGTTTGTCACTCGATATTGTTATTAATATAGAAAGGTGATTTTGGAATATTGTGTTTTTTGACTGGGTTTTTTTCTTCTTCTGGTTCTCTTTTTTTTATTCCATTATTTTGAAATAATTAATACAGGTGCTTATGTTTTATTCATTGACATTAGTATAAAGTCCTGGCCAGACACATTGTTATTAGCTGTATTTTTGGTAAGTGCTAAATTTTATTCCAAGTGTTGTTACAGCTAATAAATTATTTTGTTGTTTTGTTATTGTTGTTGAACCCTTGTTGTAGCGCCGTGTTATTTTAAACCATTACAAATCCTTAAAGCTTGAAGGTTAAATACAAAAAATATTAATTAAAATACATAATTTATTTGATGACATACAGCATATGATACTTTAAAATAAAATCTGTTGATTAAACATATTAATTAGTACCATAACTTCAATAAAGAAATGCAGTCCTATATTAATTTACGTAGTATGTGAATTCTTATTGTTTGTCTACAAAATCCTCTCATAGTTTTGGAGCTAGCATGACCAAACTTTGCAGGTAGACTCGGGGTGGCTCATGGATATCCTTATCGTTTTACGTAGCCCCTCCTTTCAAGGGGGTTTAAAACGCGCCTTGAAGGCCATGCAAGATGACAGGTGTTTAGGTGTATATTTTTCAGGGTCAGTGAACCTGAATCTGGCATCAAATGTTGCGTTCTTGGCCCCACTCGAGATCCAAGAGGTGTCATGTTCATACCCTCACTCACAAGTTAGCGGGACCACACTGTACTAGGCACTATGCACGAGGTGTCCTAACGATTATTTTTGGTATGGACCCCTTTTGGAATGGTGAAGAAGCGTTATTGGTTCATTGGTGCATCTGTAAGTCATGAGCACGGATATTTTATGCTAGTACAGTCAAAACAACTTAGCAGTAAATTATTAAAACAACAAAAGAAGCAGACAATTAAAAGTGACTTGCGAAGTGAGTTTTACAGCTTTATTCGGGGTTATACTGACTAGCAGATAACTTTGTTAAAAGTGACGAGAAATGATCAGTCGTTTGAAGGCAAGATCGTAGATCAAACCAAAATATAAATGCTTTAAAAAGCATTGAGAAAGGTAAAAATATAATCTTGGCTTATGATAGAGTGAAGAAACAGACTTTGGTTCAAAAATAGTATAAGTTCTTAAATTACACTTTTAAAATGAAATGATTAGACTTTTTACAAGTCACCTAGCTATTAAAAGTAATTGCAAAAAAAAATTATGTTTCGTCCGTCAAAATAGAGATCCAGATGAAATAGCATAAATATACTTTTCATTCTCCAGCTTCTTGAATGAAAGGATATATATCGCGTAAATAACTTGTGGAAATGTGACTTGTTTTCCCTTTCGTGAATTATCACTGCTTACAAGATGCAAACTTTGCTTACCATGGCTGTGGTACGACTTGTTGCAGGTCTCTTTCTGAATGGTCTAGGGCTACAAGTTGATCCATATTCCTTTGTTTTCAAGTTTTATTAAGTACAAGGGATATCCCGTCTTAGAAATTTAAATCCCTGGTCTGAACACAGTCTTATGATATGAGTCTATGGATATTTTACGTCGGAAAGGACTGTTACACACCTTTCCCAAAAGCGTCAATTTTCATTGGCAGCACACTACCTACGAAATGCCAAACAATGTGAGTATGTAATTACGATGTATATAATTACGATACACTCCGTTCCACCACGACTTCATATCAGTTGTAGTTGTCACGTGACTTGTTGAATTGCATATTTGAAACAATCTTAATATAACGTACTCAACCACCTTTTATTGTGTCAATGCTGTAAGGGAAACATCGTTGGTTTAAAGAGTTTCTTATTATACAGATAGATATAGAGAAAACAAACATAACTCAAAAGTATAACTGTACAAGGCAGGCCACTGTATTATAATTCACAAATAACATTGCGTTGGACCACTTTTTGTCGTAATAAAAGCCTGGAGTTAGCGTAGCAAAGAGTCCACGAGATGGCAGAAGGACAATGTTACAATTGTAGCCTGTTTGTCAAGAATAATTTTCTACAAATGATCCATAAATGTCAACAAGGGATTACAACTTATAGTTTCATCACAAAGATGTTCAGTTGGATGGAGACCTGGTAATTATGCTAGCCAAAAGAAAAAAAAAGATGACGGAAGTCACTGTTATGTTGTTTTCAAAAGAATTTCGGAATTATGAACGAGATTTTTTTTTACATGTGACGGATGTATTATTATATATTTATTTTAATATCG
>NW_013668444.1:49403-51666 GCF_000517525.1 Limulus polyphemus | reverse complement strand
ATTGTTACAACGCTTGTTAATCGGAAACTTAAGATATCTGACCAGGAACGTTTATAAATTTTGAACGTTACAAACCATTTAACTTCAGTGGATTCACATCGAACATTAGTACTTTTACGAAAACATTACCTAACGTCACCGGTAGGAAAAAATATCGGTGTGTGATCAGTGAGAACTACAGAGCTAGCTAGCTCCCTATCAAGTGAATTGTACCTTCATCAACTCAAAATTAACTTGTTCATCGTGAACCCTCCATAAGATATCAAGGAAGTTCCAGACTATAAAAAGACTTTATTTTGCTTGTAAGTTTGTAAAACTTTTGTATATAAATCATTGTTTGTAATAACTATTTGTAATAACTGTTACTGTAAATTATATTATTGTTTGTGTATTAAAATATATTCGTATTAAAAAAAGAAAGCTGTATGTATCAATCTTGTTGACAAATATCATAAATTTGATATATATCGGCATATATTTAACTACTAAATTTAAATTATCATTTTGCTCGGTTTCAATCCATTCGAAATTGTAATACGTAACATATATTATCATCTTCGAAGAGCCCTTCTGCATCAGAGTGGCTCAACATGCAATATAATGAGGTTGATATTATTGTATCAACGTTTAAGTATGGTTTAGATCCTTCTGCATCAGGGTGGATCAACATGCAATATAATGAGGTTGATATTATTGTGTCAACGTTTAAGTGTGGTTTAGATGTTATTCAGTTTTCTATAGGAATTAACGGTCCGAACTTCTGCCACTACAATCTTTTCCATGTCAATATACCATCTATTAACAGTCCAAACTCCTATCACTTCAATCTTTTCCAAGTCAATATACCCAGGAGTTTGGACCGTTAATAGATTCACTATAATGTTTTCCATGTCAATATACCATCTATTAACGGTCCAAACTCCTGCCACTATAATCTTTTCCATGTCAATATACCATCTATTAACGGTCCAAACTCCTGCCACTATAATCTTTTCCATGTCAATATACCATCTATAAAGGCTTGCAATGTCGAAAAATACAAGATGTGTCTGATGTGTCTTTCACTTTACGAACCTATCCGATCGTCTTTACACACAACCAGTCACCACTGTTTGGTAGCTAGAGTTTATAATAACCACCATTCTTTGTACGTAAAAACCTCAATATCACACCCTTTTGAAAGTGGGGAAAATCCTAGCTCATTGTCACACCTATTGTTTTATATCCTAACTGTGGTATTAATTGTCTCTGTATCTTAAGTACTCAATCAGCAGTATATTTTGCATACTAAGACAGATGGTGTATTTTGTAGAGAAATCTACCAATATGAACAGTCCACGTATTTGAAGGCAACTACAAAATGAGCTCGTTCAAATTATCTTCCGTTTGGAATCTTGTCTTTTAATATTTAGCTTCTATGTATATAATGTAGGATTTCCATATTTGTAATTTCACAACAGAAACATAGTGTTATCTACACAGTTGTCGTTTAATGAGCGAAGAAATTGATATGTCACTTTCGATCTAATGTTACACGATTCCGGTTCCCACAACGTTACACGATTCCGGTTCCGATCTTCGTATTATGCATCGCAGGAGCACCAGGAACAGACACAATGTAAAATCGTATAGCAATTGTTTCGTTAATTTGCAGATTTTATGTCATGAAATATATATATTATACGTTATATAAGTATCACAATTAACAGTAACAGTTTAACGTGATCTTTAACAAACCGTTAAATTATTTGCCAGAAAGATATGGAGTATAACATTTTTATACCAGTAGTTTGAGTTGTAAGCAAGATAATAACGAAAAATGTTGAAAACAAGGGCGACAGTATTAAGGTGTTTTATAACGGTACAACAGATAACAAATATATGATTGAAAGTGCAATTATTATGTCTAGCCATATTTAAAGTTGTCTATTCCTCTAATCATGTATGAAGAAAACAGAACAAACCCTGAGAGTCAACAGCTAATGCAGGGATTACGTCAGGTTCCCGCGTGTCCGAGTCTAGTCCCTCATCTATATCTTTCTGGAAAGGTGTGTGGTGTCTAAAGAAAAAATGAAATATCTTATTTTTGATATCATTGCCGATAAATTTTATATATTCTGTTATTCAGAACTTCACAGTTATGTTTGCAACTCTTACAATTTTTATGCAAGTGTGATACAAAGAAGGTACTTATCAGGAAAGTGACACAGTTAAAATATATATATTTTTTGTTTTTGTTTTTGTTTTGTTTGAAGTTAAGCAC
>NW_013668444.1:41884-48380 GCF_000517525.1 Limulus polyphemus | reverse complement strand
TAGAGGGAAGGCAGCTAGTCATCACCACCCACCGCCAACTCTTGGACTACTCTTTTACCAACGAATAGTGGGATTGACTGTCATATTATAACGCCCCCACGGCTGAAAGGTCGGGCATGTTTGGTGTGACGGGGATGTAATCCCAGTAATCCATTCATGTTCCTCACTAATTAAATATCGAGAAATGTGGCTTTCTTAAAAAGACTCATAGTATTTTAGATGTCGTTCACAATTACAAAACGTATAACAAAGTTTGGCCTAAACATCAGATATGACAGTTGTTTTATAAAATATCAAAGAACCATGCAATGGATGAAAGCCAGCATTTATTATGTTTGTGTGTTATTATGCTAGTTCTCCTTTTCAATCGATAGACATAAACTTTTATGAGTATGTTTTATACTATGGTATACATTAAACATTTCCGCACACTATGTCTTTCGATATTTCAAACACCCAGTATATCCACTAGTTTGCCCACTCATACAAGAACTGAGAGTCTATAATAAAGAAAAGACAAAATGAGAACAAATCAAAAATAACTTTTCAGCTTATGTGAAAAGAACTCTGAAAATTTTAGTTTTATATATATTTATACTATATATATAAATGTATCATACTTGAATATTGTAGGACTCTAAACCATAATGTTCTGTATAAACGAATAAAGTAAATTTACATTTAATAACCACGAACGTAATATGATATGTACACAGATAGATATTTTAAAACCATATTGTTTATTTTCTAATCTATAAACGTGTTGATGTGAAAATAAGATCGTACAGAATTGGAACCAATAGGGAAGATTGGTTTTAGAATAAAGTAAATATAATTGTAAGTTAAAGGACTATCGTAGATTGATTGCCATATGGCATCGTACGTCTATTATAAGAAATTTATTAGCTCCTAACAGGAGGCAAGTAAAATAGATCAACTTGCTTGGTTGTCGGAACATGAAGCCTGTCTTAAAGCAGCATCTATTGTTTCAAGCTACGTCTCTTACTTTAACAATATTGATGCAATATAACCTTGCAGTCAGGAAACATAATGTTAATTTAAAAGTTGTGTATGGTGATAAGAAGCAACGTATACATACAACTCCAATTTTTCTAGACAAAAGCATTTACACAAAAACGAAAACGTACTGATAAGTCTACCAAAACCGTCTTTATATCAATTAGTAAGTAATGCTGGCCATCAAAGTCTCTATTCTGACAATTAATAAGTAATGCTGGCCATCAAAGTCTCTATTCTGACAATTAATAAGTAATGCTGGCCATCAAAGTCTCTATTCTGACAATTAATAAGTAATGCTGGCCATCAAAGTCTCTATTCTGACAATTAATAAGTAATGCTGGCCATCAAAGTCTCTATTCTGACAATTAATAAGTAATGCTGGCCATCAAAGTCTCTATTCTGACAATTAATAAGAAATGCTGGCCATCAAAGTCTCTATTCTGACAATTCTCTTCAATTACAACTAAATTCCAGACTAATAACAAAATCGTTTTGTTTCTTAAGCACAAAATTTTCTGACCAAGTCAAGGTCGAACACGTGAATGTAGATACTTAGCTATGATTTTCTAATAACTATTAATCTACCTGACCTCAAGCAGTTTCTAAGTTATATATTTTTGCTAATAGATCACACGAAACAAACCTCAATGTATATTTGTGGGTTTGTTAAAAACAGCATTCATAATTGTCATTTGAAGACAATGAGGCAGGGAAATTCTGGATTTTATTACCAAAATTCTATTCTGTTCGAACTGTAACATGAAAAAAATATATACATTTCCTTGGTTTTTAGCGTTGGCTTAAAATTATTTAATCAGCAATTACGTTTTAGGGTATACTGTAAAAGATCTAAGTATAAAGGAAGAATAAAATGCTATATACTTTAACAGGCGTTGCACTGGCGCTAACAAAACGTCTGGAATCAAATCTGGCCTTAGAATGAAATGTTTTTGAGCTTTGATCGCTACGATTTCATCTAGCAGTCATCCAAGAGAAACGTCCGTCTTCACCAATAACGACGCAAAATATGAAGCAATAGCCATGTTTGTTCCTGACTGTTCAACTTGGAAATGATCAAATGTTATTACTCGGGGATAATACTAATGTGTTGATTTTAGAAACTGTATCAAAAAGGACTCCAATAACAGCCCCCAGTGATAGTGGAACTGAAAACACAAAAGACGCATATTCCATAAGACGACGTTTTTCTACAAACATCTACTCATGGTATTAGACAGACTGTCTGTAGTTTATGTAATAAAAAGTTCAAGTTAGCTGTGCAGTGAGAATCTAAGCTATAATTCTGCTGAGAAAGGACAGGAAAAAAATATATGGGGTTATTTAATACTGCAGATGAAATGAAATGGCTAGAGATAAAAATACTCGAACAAAATCTACAATTAAGTTTCTTTTCGTAGTGAGTTTTTAGAAAGCATTGTCCAGTTTCATTTAAGAGAATTGCAAAGTTATAAATAAGTTTATCAAATATTATTTGCTCCTTTGTTTGCATAAAGAGGAGATTCTTAATCAAAGACAAAATTAAAAATAAAACATAGGGAAGAATGTAATAACAAGTTTCTACACTTTAAAGAGAAACAACTGCTTTTTTTTTCAGTCACTTCCAGACAGTGACGCTTTACGAGATACACCCTACCTGCTTCAAAGCGACCAGACAGTGACGCTTTACGAGATACACCCTACCTGCTTCAAAGCGAAGTCAAAGTCTGTTGTAATAGCAGATGAGCCTTCTCTCAGAAAACCTGTTAAACTAGCAGATCTTTCTCGTCCAGCAAAATATGGTAAAATATTCACACTGATTGTGTACATCTTTACCAACCAGTATGTTAAGATTATACTTTTACCAAATATTAATGCAAAACATATCAACATGCTCACAATAAAGAGTGGCAAGCTGAACAGAATTGATCGACTTTGGTCCAACTCCATAGAAATGTGTTTATATATACAGTGTGTATATTTTAATACCTGTGACCTTAATGAACAATTTAAGCCTGTTATACTCTTGGCAAGTGAAGTGGTGACTTGTTAAAATGGCAGTTTCTATGGTAACTGTAACATATTTCAGGTATTTATAAGAAATATCGAATTCCTTGATATCTCAACACATATGTGAATATTAGATATTGCTGGGCTTGTTTCTGTGAAAAAGGTGAAATGGAAATAATCGCTTATATCTCTTTAAGTGTTTGGTCTAGTCTTAATAATAAGTTTTTTAAAGCATGAACTTAATTCTTGGCATCATATTATATATGTACCTCGATTTTCATATATAACTTCTTTCAATAATGGTTTGATATTATTGAAACTTTTTATATTATATTATTTTAACAAAATGAAAATGAAGCAACAGACAGAAACATATTGTAACTTTAGGTTTAGTATATCACGTAACCATTAACATTTTTTTCTGATTCCTTTTTTAATTATATTGATGAGTACTTCTAATTTTTCATTTTTTTCTTCACCTACAGGTTGATTAAGGAGTACATGTCAGTGTTTGTTCCAACAAATATTTTAACTTATATTCCAGTTTTATCCGAAAAATGTTTTGCATTTTTTTCTAATTCTTTTTTTTAATTATATTGATGAGTACTTCTAATTTTTCATTTTTTTCTTCACCTACAGGTTGATTAAGGAGTACATGTCAGTGTTTGTTCCAACAAATATCTTAACTTATATTCCAGTTTTATCCGAAAAATGTTTTGCATTATTTTCTGGTTCTGCTTACAAGATGAACTTCAATATCAGTAATTAGATACCGATAAAGTAATAGCTTCAGATTACACATTAACAATAGCTTGAGCTGAAGCCCACTTAAACTGCTGACTCGAAAAAAAGCTAAAACTGACAACAAAGTGGGCTCAGTGGATCTTATGCCAAAAGCACAAGAGTGAAAAACTATCAAATGCACAGAATAGAGGTTTAGAAAGTGCTATCCAGAAACGTCAGAACAGTATCTTTATTCGCACTATACATGATGTGACAGACCTTTTAGAGATACACAGTAAATCGGTAGAGTGTCACAGATCTTGTTACAAAACTTACCCTTGTTCGTGTAACAGAACTTTCAGCGCTACACAATAAATCGTTATTGTATCATATGTCTTGTTACAAAGTCCATACTAAGTTCATGTGACAGATCTTTCAGTGTTACACAATAAATTGGTAGTGTATAACATATTTGTTACAAAGCCTATAGTAGAAAACATAACCTTAGCTTTGCAGAAACATCTACAGCACAAGATGAGCAAAAACAAAGTTGTCACTCAATGGACGCTAAGGGTATTAGAGACGTACAATCAGATGCACCTCGTACTAACTAAACCACATATACTGCACATTACAAACAAATCTAACAAGAACGAAGAAAAGATTTGGAAGGTCCACACATTTAGTGCACAAGAGAACATTCTTCATGCTGCTCAACTTAGAGCATACAGTGACGTGATATTCAGAATCCAACAGGAATTTATCATTACTGGTGACGTTCTATACGACACAGGCTATCGAGTTATCATTACTGGTGATGTTCTATACCATACAGGCTATCTAATTATCATTACTGGTGAGGTTCTATACCACACAGGCTATATAATTATCATTACTGGTGAGGTTCTATACCACACAGGCTATATAATTATCATTACTAGTGAGGTTCTATACCACACAGGCTATCTTGTTATCCTTACTGGTGAGGTTCTATAGTACACAGACTATCTAGTGATCATTACTGGTGAGGTTCTGTACCACACAGGCTATCTAGTTATCATTACTGGTGAGGTTCCATACCACACAGGCTATCTAATTATCATTACTGGTGAGGTTCTATACCATACAGGCTATCTAATTATCATTACTGGTGATGTTCTATACCATACAGGCTATCTAATTATAATTACTGGTGATGTTCTATACCATACAGGCTATCTAGTCATCATTACTGGAGAGGTTCTATCAATGAAACTGGTGGTAATCTTACAGGCAAAGGAAAAGTATTCCTCGGGACAAGTCTCCTAACGAAACATAAAGCTCATATTCCACTTGAAGTAAAACCATGAGGTAGCTGTTCTCATGTAGAAAAACGTTAAGAGACTAAATCACTACCACAGATCCAAAATGATCATTCATAATTAATTATACATGTTAAACAATAACGTCTTAAGTTTGAAAGGTTCAATAACTACACATTTGCGCATCCAACCTTTAACTGTTGCTGTGAAATCAATCAAATAGTATACAATAAGTGAAATAGGATTTAAGAAATATGTTTTGAATGTATTTATATACGATTAATAAGCACATTACTTACTTGTTTACTATGTCTTGTTCTCCAGGACCTATGAATGAAAAAAAAGAACATACTAAGTCCAGAATACTATAGTATATTTGTCATTGTATGTCTCTTAAGCATCTAAGTAATGTTTTAACAACCCCCTTAAGCAAGACGGTTTATCCAGTAATTTTCTTTATCTAGCTGTATTATGGTAAAGAACTGTCAGGCGTTTGTGTGATCTATATTTATGATGTATTTTGTATTTTCTTATTTCATGCATTTATGTAGACGTTCTACTATGATAGATATATGGCTAAACCAAATCAACAGCTTGAAGGTTCCACTAAATATTTAAAACACGTATCAGTATTCTATATTTGTGACCTATTGTTTATATTCTTATGGCATGCATAAACAAATGTAAAGCACGTATTTTGACTCGTCAATAAAATAGTTAACATTTTAAATAAAACTAACGCATCGACGTTAAATGTCGTTGCATGGTAGCTCTAATGCATCGAAGTTAAATGTCGTTTCATGGTAGCTCTTAGATATCGTTCTAATTAAAACAATATTTATTACATGAAAGTATGATTATTTGAATACTTTGTTAGTCTATTTGTTTATTTACAATTGCTCATGGAATGCCTAAAAACTACGAATTTTACTTGCTTTCAGTTTCTCGTTAAGACTAGTTTACCATAGAAATATAATGTCCCCAACTTCTTTAAACCAGGTTGAAAGTGAATGTAAATAAATATATTATAATTAAATCGTCAACTTTTTATGTTATATATATTTTCTGTTGGAAAATAATATATAGCCACGAGTGTTTTGAACAGGGTAATATGACTGACCTTCACTTTTATAATGCGTTCTCAGGTTAAAATGCAAATTACATTCAATGGCACCAAATCTCGTACTCTTCAATCCATACTCCAACATGTTAACCACTAGGCTACGCCCAGCTGGTATCATATCACGAGTTTTTACATTAGTCATTGTTTACTGAATCCATAACAATCACTTATTTGGTTGAGAAATTACCTAATATCATAAAAACATGAACATGTCAGGTATAAAATGTTTATCTATATGAATTTAACGCAAAGCTGCACAATGAGCTAACTGTACTGTACTTTACTGTGAGCTAACTGTACTGTACAGAACACAATAAAAAAA
>NW_013668444.1:34555-41032 GCF_000517525.1 Limulus polyphemus | reverse complement strand
GTGTGTGTGTGTGTGTGTGTCCGTGTTAGTGTAAACTACTTGCATCTGATGATGACAAAATCTTGTGAAACGTTGTACATTTGCTGTTATGTTAAACTTATATTAAAGTGTTTCTTCATTGCCCATTTAAACCGTCTCCAAGCATAACTGTACTGTGTCCGCCGCAAAACTATTCAAGAACTTCTTGAGTCAGCCGTCCCTAACTTTGAATGTATAGACTAGACAGAAAAGACAGTTACTCAATAACACATAAAGTTAAGTCTTGAAATATTCTTGTCTGACCGTATAGTGGGATTTGATTGTCATCCTCATAACACGCTCACGGTTTCAAAGTGCTGTGCGTGTTTTGTTGTTGTTTTGTTTTTGTGTTAACAGGACGTGGATGTTGGACCCGCAGATCCACAGTCTGGACGCTCGGCCTGATAGTATTAGGATTTAAAAGTGAATACACTTAGCTGGAAATTTTATCATTACAGAAAAAAGTAAGTGTTATTTGGGAGGATGTGTCTCTTAGCAAATGAAATGTCGGGTGAAAATAATTTTGGTGAAAGTATATATATTAAAAATATAATATTTTGTCAAATATTTAAATTACTTTATATACCAACACAATTCTAGCAAGAATAAACCTTTAAAAACAAAAGAAAAATAGCAGCAGTCTTACTAATTAAAACACAGGAACACAAAATTAATAAACATCCAGGAACATCTCTTTAAATTTTTTTTTTACTTTTGCACGATATCCACCTACTTACATCATTACATAAATAACTACATCCCTTATATTATGTACTAGTACAATGTTAACACACGACCTTCATGAATTGTTTAAAGATGCCACGTTTTTCACCTTCAATTTTACATACACGTCTCATTTATCATGCTATTAGTTTTCATAATGATATTCAAATTTAATTGTTCTGTGCTGTACTTGAAAATGATCACACTAGTGGTCGCAGCGTTGTACGTATTCTAACGTACGAAAATGTACAGCTATTCACTGCAAGCTATAAATAAATTTCAATTTAAATAATCTGTAAAATATATTATTTTAAGTATATTTCTTTAAAAGACTATGATCTATAACTATATCTGTCTATCTCTCTCTCTCTCTCTCTAGTTTTCTCTTATTGTCTGAGGTGTTTAGTGTATATTTAAAACTAGCAGCGTTACCGATGTTGACTAGCTGCCTTCCCTCTAGTCTTATACTGCTAAATCAGGGACGGCTAGCGTAGATAGCCCTCGGGTAGCTTGCGCGAACTTTAAAGAACAAACCGAAACAATACCTCGTCTTCTCTCCTCAAATATTAAAATTTCAAACGCAAATATGTATGTAATATTATGTTCAATTTGTTTTAATGTAAATTTAATATATACATTTATATATGATACCATATTCACATTATAACATTGATGTATGAAGTATACAGCAAAGAAAATGCAATATTGCACTTTATAATGTATCAAAAGAAAAATAATCCACTTCCAGGTATCCAACCACCGGGAGAAAAAAGTAGAATAAAATACAATCACTGACTTGACTTTAATCTCCTTTTACACAATAAGTATTATGATGTAAGTCTTGCTCTTTTCACCTAGTCTATTTTATGGTATACAGCCTACTGTTTGCTTTTTCACACACACAACATTCAAATTCTGCATACATTTCTTTTGTGTGTGAGGTTAAATATATGAAGTAATAGTAGATGTATAGTTAATGATCTATAATTAAATAGTCCTATAATGCTATATTCTAAATTAAATGTTAACTCAAACTTGCCCAAAAAGTTAAATCTGCGTAGAATCTATTTGTGTTATGTATATGTTAATGATAAAATTACCGGTTCAGCTAGCAGATGATAGACGCGAATATCAACGAAAAATTGTCGTTTTGCGCACCTTCACATGAGGGAAGTGTGACCTGCGCAGTCAACGCAGCTAACAAACAAGCAAGAAAACAAACAAAGAGAGAGATTTTGAGTTCTATATATAGATAAACAAACGTACCCGTCCCCAGTGATGTGAAAAGCTTAAGTTAATCTATCAATTTAAATTATTTCATGGACTTTAAAAAAGTTAGTTGTGTTGCACTCTTGGTTTCACTCACAACCAAAGCTCTGAGCTACTTATACTGCCCACCGAGAAAAGTATTTGTTGAGCATTTTAGTAATGCTAAGAGCCGCTCAACAATAGCATACGATAAATCTACATGTTTAATGTTTAAGTGACGTCACATTTTGAAATGTGAATGATAGTATGCTTAATTCCTAATTATTTAGTGTAGAATGTACTGATGGTGAAATAAAATTTGCTATTAACATTATTCATGCCTGTTCTCCTGTCATTTCAAAAGTGAATGTTGAGATTTCCTGTGTGCGCAGCTTTTCAAACGGGAGATAAACGAACGCTCGAACAGACACTACGGTTCGCAATACATATAATATAGTTTAATCATTATAGCCCTTACTATATATGAAGATTTCAATATTGTAAAGTATAGCTTACTACTACGTCTATTCACCCATCATGTTTGAAAACCCGCATAAGCATAACATTTGAAACCCAGCTCAGCCTTACCACATGTATGTGACCTAAGTGATTCATTTTTATCAGAAAAAAAAATGTTTTGCTAATACGATAACAATAAGAAACATTCTAAAAATTCTAATTATTACATCTATTCCAAGGCTTTCTTCTTATGAACTTGTGGGATCATAGTCTGACTAGACTCAAGCGAATTAGCCTTTTCACTGCGATATTTAGTGAGGGAAACATTACTCCCATACTAGCCTATTCGAAAATAAGCTCGATTTTTAATAATACTTTACAATATAAGTAACTTGCAATAATATGTGAATTTTGATACTAATTAAAGATCAACCAGATCCTGAAACAGCACTTAATGCTTTCTTCAAAATGTGCAGTCTTTAGTCATTTTATGTAAACGAAACATGTATCTTTGCTTCAAAGTTATGTTGAACTTCTTTTTAAAAATGAAAAATAATTGCCTGATTGTTCCAGTTTATATGAAACTGCTCTAGTGTTATATTCGTAATATACATCATTCCCAATTCAAAACATTAAACCTTGCTCAAGCAATACCCAGCCAAATAACTTTACGAACTTTTTGAACAACAACACACACTTTTGCCTTTTAAGAAGTTTCATTAATTAATTGTTACTAATCAGTACAACTGATGAAACAATACGTTCTAATCTTTATAAATAAGAACGTAAGAAAAGTACATTGAATTAACTATAGTCATTGCCAATACCAGTTTGACTTTAACTTTCATCTCTATGTAGGTAGATTACTCTGACCGGAAGTTAGTATTAGTTTAATTCTAAATACAAATAAGCTACTATACATAGATTTCATGATTAACTTACAAAGTATAGAAGGAAATAAAACAAATCAATGTTCCTTAAGGTTTTAAATGAAGTGAGTAAAATATTTGCAATGGTATTATACTCTTTCAAAGTACTTCATATATCTCAGTTTCAAGTAAGTGTCTATAAACTAGCCTTCCTAGTTTCCGAATTTATACAGTGTAACATAAGGCTAATATGTTGGAGGAAATCTCCATCTGTTATAGATTAAAGTATTTGATTGGACAAAGAAGAAATTGAACGTTTATTTTGTAAATAGTAAAACAATCATTCTCTCCAATTTAGACCTTCAAAGACCCTGATCTCTCGTTGAGCTTCAGAGCTATCGTCCTAAAGTTAGGAATTTTCTTTTGTTTGTTCAATTGAATTGTTAAACATTTCTTTGTGATTTATTAAACTATCTGAAAATTCTTATGAAATTTACATTCAGGTCTCTATCTAAACTAAAGTATATGTCATTTGTTTTTAGTCCAAGGCTGAAATGAAGTATCTTGTAAATAGTTTGCTCATCACAAGGTTTAATTTGCAGCTGTAACATTAGCTAATTCTTTAATGTGCAAGGTGCTTTTTCGACAGCAACATCTGACAAAAAATAGTTTAGATGTTGAACTTTTTTAATGAAGTATTAAGTATATTGTTTCAATCTTAAACTGAAGTTTCTTTTTCAGACTCAAAAAAAAAGCACGTATTTTTTCAGCACGATGTGTTTAGACTCCTATAAATAATTTTAAATAGAAAAGAAATAACAACTTTGACGCCTTTAATTGAAAATGTCTTAGCTCAGTAGTTTAAATGCTACATAACAATAACATATCTGTTAGTAAAATAAGCAAAGGACATTATAGAAAATTATTTTTTCTAAATGCAACTACGTTTTGTTTATCACCTTCCTGTTACAACAAACAACGCAGTAGAGTTTAGGTTTAACTAAAACTGTGTCTAACGGCTGAATCACTTTTGCTTCCTTTGTTGTAAATTTGATTTTATATTGATAAATAGCCATTTAACAGCTTTGTACTCATGCATGAAATTAGAAATTCTCTATGTCGGGTTTTAAAATGTTATAATCCGTAAGTCTTACCTTTATTCTCCTCATGATGTTTGTATCTCATTATTGCAACAGTTAGAATAGCCAACAATACCAGAGCTCCAACTATACCGATTAAAATTCCCAGCACAGGACTGATGCCTGGTCTTTCGATTTTTGCTATGCAAGGAAAACGTTGTTCTAAATATTTAACACTTAGTAACACAATATATTGTAACTTACGTATTTTAGAAATATAGATTTGAAGAAATGTTGTTTAATACTTGCAATATGAGTGTTAGTAACTGTATAAGAAACTGTCATAAGGTGTTTCCCTTCCTTCTATCAATAATAAAACGAAAAAGTATAGGTTTATACAGCATAGTATCTGTTTTTGTAAATAAGAGGGACGAATCTAATCTGTAAAATATTAACAAATATTTCAACGATAGTTTCTTATTTTACAACTGATAAATTGTAAGTCCTACATCCGAGATATGAATAAATCTTAAGACAGATTAAAGATGTCATTCATATATAGCTATAAGTATTAATTTTAGTGTTATGAACATATTTATCTTGTTAATTATTCTTCCAAACCGAAATCACTCATCTAAATATTAATTATAATGTTTACTTAGTTATACCCAAAAGTTTACAAATATCTTATTGTTTAAAAATGCGTTAAATAATGTTATTCTAAACTTGTTTTTCTTAAAACATACTTGGAGATCAATCACACCCTTTGGTTAATTTTAAAGCTGATTACCTGTTCGTTTCTCTGGCGTTGGTAATGTTGATGCTGTTAACGCAACAGAGTGACTTTTTCCCTTCGAATTCAAAGAATAAATAGCAAAAATGAAAGTCGTTCCTGGTGGAAGATTGTTAACAGTAAAAGATGGTGTGTTATTATTGGTCAAATTAGCTTCTAACGTTTCTAGCGGATAGTTGAATACATCCAAATGAAAATCCTGTTTTAATCCACCATTATAACCAGCTTCACATTCTATTTCAATGGTGGTCATAGTATTGTTTAATACTTCACATTTTTTAACTGGTTCTGGACGACCTGAAATGACAAACATCGAAAAAATTGGTCCAGGAGAAAATTTTTAATTTTCTTTTGTAAATTTAAATTATAAAAAAAGAAACTATGATGTTTAAAGTGTCATAGTAGAACTGGCAGCTTAACAAGGTAACTTATTAATTACTAATAAAAGTCAGATTATTTATACATTCATAATATTTATATAATATTATAATATTTATAATATAGCCTATTTATAACTCTGTACTCATAAATATGCCCCCCCCCCCAGTGGCACAGCGTCATGTCTGTGGACTTACAACGCTAGAAACCGGGTTTCGATACCCGTGGTGGGCAGAGCACAGATAGCTCATTGTGTAGCTTTGTGCTTAATTTCATACAAACAAACAAACTCATAAACATAATATTATACAGGATAAAATATAATTCACGATCATTTTAAAACACATCTGATTATGTCTCACCAAATTATAATATGATTTTAACCGATTCCTCACGTGTAGTATAATGTTCCACAAACAATTTGTGTCAGAAAATTTTAAAACACATCTGATTATGTTTCACCAAATTATAATATGATTTTTTTGTTTTAACCGATTACTCACATGTAGTATAATGTTCCACAAACAATTTGTGTCAGAAACTTTGCTATTTTCTTTAATCCCTCAATACAGGGTGTCCATAAACTACTTTATTTATTGAATAGAATGAGATCAACATACGATAAACATTTGCGGTTTGTGGTATAATGGAGACAAACACCTGGAGTTTGTCCATGACCACTGAAGCCGTTATTACACCTCGACATGGGCACAGTTCGTGACTCGAAGAATGTCTAGGCGATAATCGATCTCCGCCCACATACATGCCAGTATTTCCGAAGTAATTGTCGCAATTGCTTTGGATATTCGGGTACGAAAGTTTGCCATAGTCGGTACCTTCGTTTTATAGATAATGTTTACGAAAGTTTGCCATAGCCGGTACCTTCGTTTTATAGATAATGTTTACGAAA
>NW_013668444.1:7470-33555 GCF_000517525.1 Limulus polyphemus | reverse complement strand
CCGGTACCTTCGTTTTATAGATAATGTTTACAAAAGTTTGCCATAGTCGGTACCTTCGTTTTATAGATAATGTTTACAAAAGTTTGCCATAGCCGGTACCTTCGTTTTGTAGATAATGTTTACGAAAGTTTGCCATAGCCGGTACTTTCGTTTTATAGATAATGTTTACGAAAGTTTGCCATAACCGGTACCTTCGTTTTATAGATAATGTTTACAAAAGTATGCCATAGCCGGTACCTTCGTTTTATAGATAATGTTTACAAAAGTTTGCCATAGCCGGTACCTTCGTTTTATAGATAATGTTTACAAAAGTATGCCATAGCCGGTACCTTCGTTTTATAGATAATGTTTTTCACATACCTCCATCAAACTAGTGGAGAAAAAAATACCTTCAGTGTCCACTCTCCCACACGCCGAAAACCGCGATTGTTACCTGGCATGGTTCTATGGTTCTATTCTATTCAATTTAGAAATAGTTCAATAATTTAGGAGCACGCTGTATATCTGTCTTACATAAACGCCTATATCCCTATTTGGCAGTCTTACTTACCAAAATTTCTAAACACCGATTACCGTTTACTGAAAGATAGTGCTGCACAATATCGTTATCAATTATTAAATAATAATACAAGCGACAGAAATAATGATAACAATATTACTACAAATAATAACCACTTCTCACGTCATTTTTCGATTTCTAAGGAACTGAAGCTTATTTTATGCTAATTCTGTCGATAAACAAATTAATGAATTTGCATTATGTAGAATAAAAACTAAAACAACTGTGAAGAATACATTAACAAGGGATTATTACCTTTCATGTTTAACATACTAAAGGCACGGGTAATTTTCCATTATAAGAAATAAAGAATTATAATTAGCCTGATCTTAATTTATGTTATTTAAACGAAAAGCATTCAAGATTTATATATATATGTGTTAAAATACTCAAAGAAAATAATAAAAGAGCGTTGTAATTTATTTTGAAACACTTGTGAGATAAATATGATGCATATTTAAATTTACAAAAAGATCAAGAATACGAAGTCATAATTTCAACTAAAACTTAATTCTAAAGAAGACATATTTAATATAATTTGATTAATATATTAATTAAAGAAACGCGATTTTCTTTCTAATACACTAGAGATGAGTAAATAGCGATTGAGGAATGATTGTTAATAGGTGGTGTTCGTCTGCAATTAGGTGTAGCAGGCCCATATTGCTTGTCTTGTACCAACTGCATTGGAGTTGTTAGTTGAAACTGTCCTTTACCATCCTGCTTATAGCCTTGTAGTAGCTTTTTTCATCCTCTCTTAGAAGATCTACATGAAAAAAAAATCTCCAGACAACATGTTATTCTTAATAAAGCAGATGTACCCAAATAGATTCGTAATTCCATACCTATAATTTTACCAAAATTATATGATGAAGCTTATGAACAAAAAATGAAAGAAATGCTTTATACATAATGAATCTTACGCTCAGAAGAGAAGTCTAACTGCCACTATTCTCAACACATTTGACGTTCGTTTGTTGGTTGTGATGGAAGCGCTTGGCCCACAAGAAATATAATCCCGTTTCGTTCTTAATACTCCCGTAATATTATTGGGTTATTCATCGAAGGTAAACGATTAATAGCTGAATTTCACATGTAACTCTTACCTGCAGGTATGATACTAAAGTGACAGGGCTCTTTTTGTATTCCAATTTCATTTCTTGCCCAACAGTTCAACACACCATAACCGTATCTCGTTCTTGGCCTGTATGTGATTTTGCTGACCGTTCCATTAGTTATAAAAGAGTGCAGCTCAATCCGTTCAAAAGTATTATTTAAAGACCAATAAAATGTAAGATCAGAAGGGTCTGCCAGAGTTTCGCATCTGATATTAACAGATTCCAATCTGTCGACACCAAAAACGGTTTTTTGGCCAGATTTACAGACAGGAGCATCTAGAACAAAGATATGAAAAAAATAAACTGTTATTCTTCATAGTCATACATAGTAAGAAGTTGACTGGGATACGCTCAAGGTATATGAAAAAATTTAAAGAAATATTATTTATATACCAGTAATGCAAGATACGCATATTCATTCGATTACGAGAGAAAGTAGTCGTTTCTAAAACACATTACCAATTAAAAATAGATAATTTTATATCCAATAATAATTATAAGTCCATAAAATCAAATATGAATCGTCTTTTCGTTATACTGATTTTGGGTACGTGAATATGTGTATCACACAAAAGCGTTTGATTGGTGCCTGAAAAAAGGCACCAGGAGCCGCCATTATGCCAACTTTTGAATGTTGCCATCATAATTATATATTACTGCATCCACGTTTCTGTCACAATAACATCCTTCAGTTGAGTAATGATTCCAGAGTGATGACAAGAGTCTTCTTAAAACCCTATAACCAGTAGCCAGCAAGGGTGAGGTGTTCAAGTGAGTGTGATGGCCAGGCACAATGAAATGGCTACTGAAAACCCGAACTTTGATAAAGATCTGTCCTGCATATATGTGATAAGTTGAAAACATTCATGCTGTTATACTCCTGGTATGATACGAACATGCAACAATTCAAAACAATGTTATTCTGACAGACTTAACACGAAACCTTACTTCAGGTGTTAATTCCTCAGAAAATAACGGCCTTAGGGTAAAACCAGATGGAGATCGCACAACATGGTGACCTTTGGGGAGTTCAAGGATTGACCTACTGTTACTCTTGATGACATAATTAGACGTACTTATTTGACCATGAAGAGGATACTGAGCCTCATCTGTCCACACCATGCACCTTGGGAAGTTTTCATCTAGGGAAAGTAATGCGTACTATGAATTCCAATTCAAAGTTTTTCAGAGTTCATAATGGCGCAAGTTGTAAGGAAACGTATGGAGGATAATGCGCAATGGTTTCTTCATTGTTGATCATAGTAACTCATTCCGACGTGCTCCATCTCAGGCACTGTTTTCAGCATGGATGGATCTTGCAACAAGGTTTTTGGGGGTATACAGTTCCTCTGCAACAATATCAACTGATGTAGTGTTTTGATGATACACAGTTCCTCTGCAACAATATCAACTGATGTAGTGTTTTGATGATACACAGTTCCTCTGCAACAATGTGCACTAATTTAGGATTTTAGTGGTACGCAGATCCTCTACAACAATGCCCACTAATGTAGGGTTTTAGTGGTATGCACAACCTCTACAACATTATCCACTGATATAGGGTTTTTATTGCATATAAATCTTCTATAACAATGTCCAATGTTGTGCTAGTTTTATGGTGGCTTTTCCCGAATAGTACCTCAGCGTTTCGTCAACTTTGATTGTATAGCTTCACCAACATGATCATTTGTTCCAAACTTAACACAGTGGCCTTCCACTTATGGTGAAAGAATAACGTTTGCCCATTCCATCATCCGTTTATATGTCAGTATTATTTACATATAACCATGTGCATCATCCCTAGTGTCATTTCCAGAAACGCACAGACCATCATCCTTTATCCATGTCCGCAAAATATTTTGTCCGCATATCACAAGGTCCATGGTATAGACTCTTTTAATTGAATAGATAATTACTTTATAAGAATCCTTTACTATTCTGAGAAACATAGACATTATTAGTCAAATGAATTGATAACTGTCAATTAATATTACTCGTATGATAATCTACAGAATACGTCTTTCCCACGATACACTTACAAAACAAAAATACATGTGATGCTCAAACGTGTAAAGAGAAACTAACTTGAATTAACAGCTTGAGCTGATAAGTTCGCGTATGTAATTAAAATGCAATATTTTAGCATTATCTGTATAAATCTCTTCGTTTAATTATTCAACCTCAGTATACATATATAACAGACACCTCTAAAATGAAATAAATAATACAAGCGCATTTTACAAATGACCATCTCATAAAAAATCACACTAAAAATACAGATATCCATTCATTATCTTCTTACTATTCAAGGTGTGGTTGCAAATTATTAACATCTATTATTAAGATACATCAACCAGTATATAAAGTAGACAACATATGTTGTGAAAATTAAACATTTGTTCATAGCTGAAGAAAAACGTAAACATAATATCCCTCTAATATCACTTACAATGCACACGTAGAATAATTTCCTCACTTTCTGCTTCTCCCACTACATTAGCTGCTACACACTGATATCTTCCTCTCCTTTCACGAGTAACTTTCTGTAACACTAACGTCTGGTTGCTGATGATGATACCCGTTTTTGTGTCGCTAAAGAGAGTCTTGCCTTCAAACCGCCACCCGACTTCCGATACCCAGGGATTGGCCTGAATGTTACAATCGAAGTACACATCACTTCCTTCCCTAATGGAATCATGCTGTATATTCGCTCCTAATGAAAGTCTTAACATGGGAAGATCTGCAACAAAGGTAAATGGAGGAGAAACTGCTTGCTATGCACAACAGTTCTTGCACTTTTTGTAAACATAAATATTTTAATTCTAAAGCGAGTTTACTGTCTTGATAACTAATTTCTTGGACACTCTTCATATATTTTCACATAATTAAGATAAAACTTTACACCACATTTAAATGTGAATATGGAGGTATTCACATAAAATGTGCCGTGAATGTTTTGCAGACCATGATTTAATTTCTTTTACTGCGAATCCTGTATATAAGCGGCGAGTGTGAGGGTTTAAAAAGCTAAAAATCGGACCTTGGTACCTGCGCAGATAGCTCATTCTGTAGCTTTGCACTTAAAAACAAACATACAGTTATCTTATATCGCCACTTAGGAAAAAAACAAAGGAAAGTAATGATCTAATATCTTATATGGACAAAGAAGTCTGTGCACTTAAAAACAAACATACAGCTGTCTTATATCGCCACTTTAGAAAAAAAACAAAGGAAAGTAATGATCTAATATCTTATATGGACAAAGAAGTCTGTGTACTTAAAAACAAACATACAGTTACCTTATATCGCCACTTAGGAAAAAAACAAAGGAAAGTAATGATCTAATATCTTATATGGACAAAGAAGTCTGTGTACTTAAAAACAAACATACAGTTATCTTATATCGTCACTTAGGAAAAAACAAAGGAAAGTAATGATCTAATATCTTATATGGACAAAGAAGTCTGTTAAGTTCTTGGATCTTAACTCCAGATAATACATACACATACATATATATATATATTGCTACTTTTCCAAATTTCTCTAGTTATACATTCATCAAAAGCTACAGCTAATGGCAAGACCCAGTGTAAAACCTAAATGTTTATTGGCAAGACCTGGAATAATACCTAAATATTTAAATTTGAAACTCTGAGGGTCGACAGAGCACAAGTGAAGAGACCCTATGTCACTTCTTGTAAACACGCTCGTAAAATTTGAATACCTCTCTATTCCTTGACATTGAGGTTTATTCAGAGTTTTCACGGGTGCAAGTGTGTCCTTTCTATCGTGCTAACTAATACAGATGAGAAAAATACGTAGCTATAACGCAATAATATATGTAGTAAAAACTTCTATTTCTCTGAGGAACTGAAAAAAATCCTATACCAAGACTTTCCACCGAAATACTGGAACACTATTGAAAGTTTCCAAATTTGTTTTAACTTTCATGCTTTCGAATTCAATGGAGGATTTTATCGGTAGATCAAAGGGGTTGCCATGGGAACTAAAATTGGTTCCTTGTATACCTACTTTCTCATGGGGATATCGAAGAACAGCTATCTATCAATTTCAATGAGAAAACAGATCCAAATCTCTATTTTAAAAGATGCGTTGACCATCATTGACGTAGCTCCTCTTGCATATTTGATGTAGTTCAAGTTGATTCAAGACTTTCACCCTGCTCTAAGCGAAACCTCCTAACTCATCTTTAACACCACTATTACAGATCCTCGTCTACTACAAACCTATTCATCCAAGAATAACAAAAGATGCTTTATAAGAGTAAAACACTTTACTCAAACACCGAAACATTTCATATAGCTTCAGAAGCGAGAGATAACTAACTTCTAAGTCAGGTGATATTCTAGTAAAGTGTTCGTAATATCCAAAGTCACTGAACAGACGCTAGTGCAATTCTTTCTTTTTTTTTGTTGTGTTTTGTCGTGTGTTTTATATATATATCACCCTCTAAGCTTGCGTGTGTTTTTTATATGTAACACCCTCTAAACTATCGCATTAATATAAGAATTTCCCGTAAGTTTGAAACAATAACTCGAGAACAAAACACATTTTCTTTCGTTTCTTCAGCACGCTTTGACTTGTCGCAAACGCGTGCGAAATTTAATAACGACACTTGCCCATTCTAAACTGAGGCGTCAACAAAAAAACAAATACGACAAGAACGAAAACAAAGTTAGGCTTTGCGAACAACGTATCTGCCTTACCTGTAACTACGTCAACATCAATACCGTTTTGAAGAGACCGAAATAATTTTTTGATATGAAAGGACAATACACCGTTATATCTGTTTGATTTATTCTATTCGACGCACTAGGGATAGCATACTTTACAGCAGACTTGGCAACAGGTTTCAGAAATACCTTAAACGAGTAGGAAATGGAAATTCTAATCTTCCAGTATCCAAAAAAATTAATTTTAGCAATCATTCTGTCAGTGACATAGACGTCCTCATTCTCAAAGATACCCTTTAAGTAAAACTTCCCAGACAGAGAAACAAAAGAGCAGGAAATAATATTTCAACCTAGAAACATAAATCCTCAGAAAATTAATGGAAAAATTATGTTTTTTGGGATGTATTTCTACAATTATGTTATTTTATTTTTTACATTCATGCTAAAATGACGATATAAATATGTATATACTCTTGTATTATCTATTGTTATTATTTATTACTAATGTACTTAATTTTAAGAAGTTTTAACAAGTTTTGCACTACTTAAGTTTGTAATGCATGACTGTATGCCCCCCATTGGCAAGTCTACGTACTTATAACGCTAAAAACCTGGTTTTGATACCCGTGGCGGGCACAGCACAGATAGCCCATTGTGTAGCTTTGTGCTTAACTGCAAGCAAATAAACATTACTGTTTAAACAGATATTACATAATTAATGTAATCGCATTGTTTAAAAGACTTGAACAAAATTGTTAATTTAATATCCACGCAATGTGTGTGTATATTATTTATGTAGATCATTTGAGTAGTATACATATTAACGAGCGTTATTTTCGTAATTTTATTTGGATTTGTTTCGTATAATTAATTTGTTTCTAACGTAACTTGGTGACAATTTTCGGTGTTCTATTAATTTTTGGAGGACCTTTTTTACCCAACCCCTTTATTTAAGCAGTTTTAATGATCATACATGCCATACCACGCCCTTGTAATTTCAGAATGAGTCAATTGCACAAAAGCGCCCACTGAAGTTCAATTAAATTGTAACGAACATATATTTTCCATTTTGGAATACATCGTTCCTCTAAGACGATGACAAGCTTATAATGAGAACTGATGACTTAAATCTGGTCACTATTTAGTTACCTTTTATTAGTTTCTGTAACGATAATCAAATACTTTAGTTTTGATATGTTTTGAATTTCGCGCAAAGATACTCGATGTCTATCTCTGCTAAATATGATATAAAGACGGATGGCAGCTAGTCAACACTACCCAGACCAACTCTTGAGCTACTCTGATATCAAAGAATAGTGGGATTGGCAGTCACAGTATAACACCTTATGTTCGGTGACTTTTATTCGAACCCACGACCCGTAGCTTGCGAGTCGAGTGCCCTAACCACTAGGCCATGTTAGACCTACGTTTTTTAGGTCTATCCGATACAGCAAGATATGTTTGGTAGTATCCTTATAGTTCCTAAATGATTCATTAAACATTTTTATTGGCAAAGGCCTAAAAATATAAAATGAAAAGTTATTATAAGTAAGGTGAAACCAGTTTTAACCTAAGCTTATTAATTATACCTACCACACTATCATGATATTCATGATGTTAGAAAAATACGTACGTTCAAGAAGTCTTGATAGAAATGAATAAAAACTCTTTAACTCGAGGTGGACCTTTCTTCTTCAGGGGCAAAAGTTTCCCAGTTTTCCCCTGAAGAAGAAAGATACACTATCATAATCGACATCTTTAGAAAGTGAAATTTGCCGTATTACGACAACCCATAACAAATATTCTTATAAAGAAGCCATAAAGTGAAAATATAACTGGCCAAAGAGAGGAAGCGTCATATATTTTAAATTCATTATGAAGGCCTGGTGAAGTAAGAGTAAGAGAAGATGGAAGGAATTTGTTTTAACCATAGGCTCTTGAGAATAACTGTATAATTACATTATATATAGCTATATATATATATATCCTATTTCTGTATTAATTCACATTGCGTATGATTTATTTATGTGTTTGTTTGTCCGAGAACCCTTTTTATAGTTTTGGCAGCCAGACTCGGAGTAGCCAGGTGGATGCACTTATCTATATGGAGTATCCCCTACCATGGGGCATTATGAAGGCCAGGGAGTGGGTTTGCAGGGTCGCTTGACTCAAATATGGCATTGAATTTTGTGTTCCTTGCACCCCCTCAGGATCCAAGGAACCACTGGCGGCTGTACTAACGGAATTTGTTTGGAGTACGTACTCCCTTGACGCAGCTACAGAAGTAACTGGGGATAATGGAGCAGTTTGAACGGTAGTACATTGGGGATTTTGTGTTCCTTGCACCCCTCAGGATCCAAGGAACCACTGGCGGCTGTGCTAACGGAATTTGTTTGGAGTACGTACTCCCTTGACGCAGCTACAGAAGTAACTGGGGATAATGGAGCAGTTTGAACGGTAGTACATTGGGGATTTTGTGAATCATGAAAGAGCTTTTGAACCTCACAGCTGAATGCAGATATTTTATGCTAATATATTTAAAGAATAAAACTCAGAACGATAGGCATGGTTAACTTTTTTATATCACGACAATATGGTAAACATTATTCCAATTGGAAACTTAAAGAAAATTTGGTTTACGAATGAATTTTCTTACACAGTTACTATATAATATGATATTCAGAAATAATATAGAGTTTAATTTCAAAGAAAGGTTACAAGAAAAAGCCCTCCAAATCATCATTTTTGAAAATAGCTAATTATCATGATAATTAAAAGTTGTTTACAGTAAATGGCGCAAAAGTTCATATGTTTTGAATTTACTTTTTATTTGTTTGATGTTAAGTGCAATGGACTATCTATTATGCGTTCACTGCAAGTATCGAAACACAAAATTTAGAGTTATAAGCCCTCAGGTTTATCGCTAAACCACCAGATCGAACTATCTGGTTATTACAATTATATTAACCTACAGACACAAGTAAGAGTGAATAATGCGGTCAAAGAGAACGTGTTGTCTGAAACCTCGTTAAATGGAGTGTGTAAATGTTCTTTAAATAAGGAATGGCAAAAACCGTCAACATTATCTGAACATAAGTACTCAGTGCCTTCAGCTGTACTGAATCGCAAACAACGTTGTACTCTGATCTCAGTTTTATAAGAATATATATGATAAGCCCCCCAGTGGTTCAGGGGTATGATTGCGGTCTTACAACGCTAGAAACCGGGTTTCGATACACCTGGTTGGCAGAGCTCAGATATCCCATTGTGTAGCTTTGTGCTTAATTACAAACAAACACAAACCGAAAGATAAAGTGGTTTGGTTTCAACAAGAAGTCTAACAGAGCTAAAATGTACTTGCTGAGAATAGCTCATTCTTCTACATCATCGTACTGAATTATCACCCACAGCATCTGTCGAAGGTGGAAAGCTATGATGTCTTCCAATGACAAAAAAAAATAATACTTTCCAAAAAAAAAATATTGCAATTAATTGATATATTCATTACCAGTTACAAAGTACAAATTAAACTAAATATCGCTACGTAAAATAACTTTCTGTGAACTTGTGGAGTACTAAGGCCTGGTATGACCTAGTGGTTAAGGTACTCGATTCGCAACTACGAGTCGCGGGTTCGAATCCCCGTCACTGAAACTCTAGCCATTTCAGCCGTTGGGACTTTATAATGTGACGGTCGATTCCATTATTCGTTGGTAAAAAAGTAGTTCAAGAAAGCTTCTAAATTAGGAATGGCTGGCACAGATAACCCTCGAGTAACTTTGAGGAAAATACAAACTAATCTAGACTCTGTAATATTCTATTCGTACCACACTGTGAATAAAATATATGGATAAATATGATGCTTATGAAAATAATTATGATTTCAGACAAATGTTGTCAATGTATAGCTAGCATACCATTGAGGTATTTTCAAAATCATACTTCTAGATTATATACCTCTTTGACTGGTCTAAATTTTAAATTATTCTCACTAATTTCATATTACAATACAAACGATCAAAATAAAAAGTATCATAGGTTTTTGATCAGACTGGAAATGTCATGGATATTTTCAACAAAAGGAACGTGATGCGTTTCTTTTTTTTTTAGTTGTTGGTTTTTCTGGTTTATCTGGTTAACAAAACTACACGGAGTTGATTTACCATTCATTGAAATTGACGTATCTGAACTAATGAAAGCTAGTATTTTTTTAAAATGATAAATTTAATTATACCAGTTCTCTTACTATTTAATGAAGCCAAAATTGAACATTTCATCAATAGAATATATGATGTGATAAATATTTTTTAACTGTTCTTTTCAACTACTTGATTTCACACAAGCTTTTTAGGGCAATAAGTAGAGATTAAAATAAAATATAAATAAAAAGCATTATTCATTTGTAAATATGAAAGCAATGATTGACCCAGAAAAAACGCTCTGGTCTGCTAATCAGAACATTGTGGTTTCGAAATGCTGGCAATACAAAGTATGTTTAATCAATTGGTTGCAGAAATATTTTTCAACAATCAGTTCGTAAAACAATTACTCACTCAAGTTTCCTTTATTTATATTCTAACCTAACAGTTCTTTTCGTTCTTCTAGTGTATAATCAGGTAAGAATAGATAAAGATTCCATAAATAGACAAAGCACAAGGTGATAGTATAGCTCACCATCCACATATAATGGAAAGTATAGCTCACCATCCACATATAATGGAACCTAATGATTTAGATATCGTTAGTAGTTCGGAGGATGTGGTAGTTAATGATTCAGGGGAGTCTCATTAGTTGGCGGCCTGTAACCAGTGTGCAGAAAGGATAGAAAACGCTTATCAATATCAAAAATTATGATAGATGAAATCTAGTTGAAATATTGCAATTTTTTAAGGAGGTATGTACACGGTGTTTAAATGTTTTTACAGTTTATAGTAGTTCTTCCGCTTCCACAATAAAGGAAGTCAATACGTTTGTGAGTAAATAAAGCCAAAAATAGAATGCATAGGTAACTACACAACTTTTCTATTATTTCAAATACTCAAAGGAATTTAGAATAAATGTTGTTTTTAAAAGTATAAAATACACTGAATTGTGCGTTTTTAAATACAATATGTAGTTATACATCACTCTTCCTGGGAAGTATTATATAGACGGTTATCTTAGGTTGATTTCATTTATTTCCACCAGGTTTATGGTACCGCTCGTCAGCCTTGAAATGCCTATAAAAATCTCAATTTTACAGAGAAATTAAAGATAAGTAAAATTTCAGAATAAAAATACACCACATCTAACTTAAACTCAAACCGATACTTTAAATAGATCTTAAATATGCACACACAAAAACACTTATCAAATACCAAAAGCCCTATTTCAAGAGAATTATATTTTTTTCCATAAATGTTCCTGGTCAGTATAATAATCTCTGTACTTTAGGCTATACTAAAAACGATAACAACAAAACTTTAAAGGGCTACTAGATTTCTTACAACAAATATGAAAGTTCTTAAAGCAGTAGAAGGAACTATCTTTAGGGTGTCTAATATAGATTTTATGTAAATTCAACATGGCTCGTAAATTCTCTGCTTAGCCAATATCTAGAGGGAGTAAAAAGAAATCCCATATTTAAGACGATTATATTTTAAAGAATTACGTGTCCTACTGAAACTAAATTTCATGAATCACATTGAAAATTGTTTATTTTTATTCAGAGAATTTGAAAATGGCACGTGGTGTTTCAAAAAACTAAAAGGTGTTCAATATGCTTTCCATTATTCTCAATCAGCAAATCAGGCCTATCCATAAATGAATATAGTGCAAATATAATCTGTTCTAGACAGTGCTCATTGATCTTAGCGTCATCTTGCATACTGCTTTGCATCTTATTCAAATCGTTAATTTCGTTGATAAAAATAGGGGGGGGAAGAATAGAAATAAAAGCAATGCTAGGTTATGAGATAAGCGATTTAGGTACGCTGTATAATGTGGTTCTTTAGCACCCTGTATTGTATCCGGACGTATTATTTTCAATGCGCCTTTGATGAAATTATATTTCCATAATAAAACAAATACAGTTAATGCCATTACTGTTAAAAGATTTCTTAACGTTAAAATCACAGATCCGTTTCCATGAACAATAATATATTTATAACCAGCCTTCAAATAATCTAAGTGAGATAGTTGACAAGGTTTATCCGAATAATTCAAACCAATTATTTTATTTCGTTTTACAGAAACACGGTAGAAGAAAACTCTCATCAAATTCTAGGGTCTGCAAATATTTGCTTCATTACATTTACTAAAAATGTCTTTGAGTCTCCTCTTCATAGAATTTTGAACGAAATATTTCACTCATGTAAAATGTGGTTTCTTTGGAATTTTGCGCAAAGTTACACGAGGACTATATGCACTAGCCGTCTCTAATTTCGCAGTGATAGACTAAAGGGAAGACGGCTAGTTAACACCACCCATCGTCAACTCTTGGGATATTCTTTTACCAACGAATAATGGGATTGATTGTTTGTTTTTGAATTTCGCACAAAGCTACACAGACCAAGTTGTTTTGAAGAAAAGTATAAAATAACTAACGGAAGAACAAATTCGTCCCTTTTATGGCGAGACGACCAAATTTCTCTAAAAAAAGTGTACTATGAATAAGGAAGGAAAATTTTTAATAGAAGCGAAAAATAAAGGGAAGAAGTTATTAGATTAAAATATTTTCCTTATTGTCAGATGTCTTATTATTGGCTTATCAACTGAAAAAGAAATCATTTTAATCTCCAAACGTTGTTTCGCGATATTACATTACAAAAGCCTTTTTACAGCTGAAGTACTGAGTATTTAGTATTTGGTATTTTCAACCTTAATGGTACTTTATACGAGACCTGAGCAGAATAAACAGATCGGTGATACCAAGATTTAAAAAGTCCTGATTCAGGACTGCTATCCAGATGGAGAAATAAGTTGTTTGGAAGTTGTTTCTCATGTTGTCTTAAGAACACAAACGGTAAATACACAGTACACGTGAATTATTGATAGCACAATTATCTGTCATTGAAAGTACATCTATGTTAGAGCTGCATTCCACAAGTTAAATTACCACGTGCACTGGATAGTACTTTGATGTATTTGTCATGGTATTGATCAGTTTCTGAATAACACCTTTGTCCAGGTTCTGCCATATATGGAGGAGTGTGGTCCTTAACTATTCTAAATTGGTGACCAGAGAACGTGTTTCCCTTAGCTCTCTGTCTAATTGCTCAAATATGTGTTCTATGGGGATCATATTGGTGATACATGAAACCCAAGACAGAAGTTTAATGATTCTTTGTCGCTTTGACTTTGTGCCAAGTGACACTGTCTTCCTGAAATATATATGTATGTGAGACTGTAAAACATCTGCTGATGAAATATGGTAGGGTGTGGTTCTGCATAACACTGATGTAACCAGAAGCATTTCAACAACCATCAGTGAAAACAAAGTTCGTTTTATTATCATACCAGATGGCTTCCAACACCATAACACTGATCCCATTATGTTTGACGATTCTCTATGGTAGGAATTTGTCACCTTCCTTTCTCCATACCCACGCACGTCTGCTTGAGCTGAATTGTTGAAACTGGGATTCATCGGCGAATACTACTGTCCTACAGAACTCCATAAAATAATATTTCAATATCCCATTAAAATCACCAACTTACAAGTGTTGTAGTCAACCAAGGTTTTCTCCTAGCAAAGGCATCTTTGGTAGTCAAACTTGTGTAGGGTCCAACGAGTTGTGTCTTCGCTCCTGCCTGCTGTTTCTGCAACATCTGATAGTCTGTGACGAGGGTCTTTTACAACTAGCCTTGTCAGTGCTCTATTGTCGCGCCGTGTAAAGCTTTACGGCCGTCCGGGTCGATGTTTAGCAGCTGTAATACCGTTGTCATTAAACTTCGTGATGATGATATGCAGACATCAACTTGACAGGCCAAGAGCTCGTGCAATAACTCCCTGACTCTAACCATATTAAATGCAACCTTCTAGACGACCTTTGGTAAAGGTCAAAATCACAGGCACCAACTGTATGTGACATTTAATTGTAGATGAGAAATTAAAGCTATTGTTAATATCTGAAGAATCCACCTTGGATGAAAGCTCTTAAATTAAACAAAGAATTAAATCATTTATCTAGCTGTTATGAAATAAGTTGTTGTTATATATATATACACTAATATATATATTTCCCAAAGCCTTACTTACGATAAACAGTAATTATCCAACCATCTTCCAAGGCACTGTTTGAAAACACGGGATTGTCTGCCTTACATGATAAATATATTTCATGATCTTGAATCGTGGGTGTAAATGTAAGTTTGCTAATTGTCACATTGTCGTTTCTTGTGTATGAAATGTTGGACATTTTTTCACTTCCTTTCCACCACAAAATTCGTGCTGGTGGTCTTGATCCACTTGACTGACAAACTAGTTCTACTTGTTGGCCTGCCAATAAAGGGCGATTTACAGTTGAAATTCGGACTTCCAGAGGCTTTACTGGCAACAGTTTAGAGGAAAGAAAATTATTTGTTTTTAAAAAACTACTACAATACTTACAACAATTCATATATATATATATATATTCGTTAAAGCTATTTTGGTGAATTATTTCATCAGCTTGACTTTCAAATTACTGACTTGTTGTTATACCGTTCACTATCGTTAAGGTCCACACATTGCATCATAATTCTATGTTACAATACTCATTTGAACAACTGACCAAAAATATAGAGTGAAATCAATAACTTTCTATGTAAAATACACGAGGACCCTCAGCAATAATTAGTGGGAGTAATTGCAATATTGAAAATATTTTTGTTTACGTTTATATATGTGACTCATGATATTAGAGACCCTGTAAACAACAAAGTCATGAACCTACAAGCAATTTGTTGCACGAACAGCTCAGAACAGTGTCTGAAAGGCTGAACAGTTGTTAATTCTAGAGTTAATTAATATATTAGTTACAAAATATTACGTATGTTTAAAGATGACAGAGAGAATGTCAAATATTAGCCGTCAGGTCTCAAATAACGTTAAATTCTGTATTAAATCAGCTTATGTTTTAAAGTAAAATTAGAAGAAAAAAAATATGTTCACAACCTAGAAAACATGAATTATGCTCACACTATAAATCATGTATATATCTTATACTTTTCTTGTTCCTTGCAAAAACATATTAAGCTTCTTGTAACGGATATTTAAAAATTTTCTTAAATCTACTTATAAAATGTATAACGTCATTAATCATCGCCTGCCATCGCTTAAGGCTTGTATTTCTTTACAAAAAACATTCACTCAAGGGTCTTTAAAAAGGAAAATTGGCAATCCTTTGTTTTGTGTTTATTTTCAATATATCTACTGATTATTCGCCAATTTTACAAAACAAAAAAACAATTCCACGCACATGAAGCATATAGCTTTAAGTTGGAACAAAGTTTGGAAGTTTACTAATTAAAAAATTAAAATAATGCTTTTCTGCTTAACTTGATGTATTGTTTTGTTATAACCCATTATGCAACAACCACAACGTACTATAGTGTCCACATTATTGGCTAATTTAATCCAACAAACCATCGAAAAAACTGTATCTCGTGTTTAAACAAATTTGGCGTTATCAGAAACTATGGTTGAAGCCAGCTGATAAAACAAAACATTGAAAATTTAATAATACCTCAAATGGTTCTAGTTTCTCAATTAAAATATCGTGATAGCTTAATTATTTTGTTTTCCTAAAAACTCCATTATCTTTCTAGGGTACGTATTCGAGAAAATTGTTTTAATATATACCCATGAAAATAGATATGCTTAAATTTCGCATCATTTATTATTAGTATCTATTTATGTATAGGAATCTAGTCATCTATTTATTAAAAGAAAAGTATAAGTCCATTTGAGAAAGTGGGGATTAAAGTTGCTTTCGTTTCCGCATGTTACTATCCATTATAAGTACGAGAATTTTGTCACAAGTTATTTATTTCATTTAACTGGAAGGCGGGTTCTGGGTTTATTATCGCATGTATGGTGTTTTGACGGAACTGATACTTAATGACTCAGAAGGAGATATTCGTGTTGTTGTTTCATATCAACGTTTACAGCCACGCAAGAATGATGTATAGTGAAAATTAGCTCTATGGGTCTGGATTATGCGGCATAGTGTCGTGGTTAGTGTGTTTTCTGGCATTTTCAATAATGGCCACATAAATTTTAATGAACTATCAATTCAAGTTCCACTTCAACAAATACTGGAACAATTTTAATTACAGTGGCGTAATTACAGTCCTATTACGTTGATATGTCAAACATCTGAGTTAATGAACAAACAAATAATTAAAATTTACTGAGAGACAAATATAATAAATTCAACCATAACCCAAACCTTACGTTAAATGTATAATAAAAATAGTGATGTTTTGATACTCAACTATTTTTAATTACGTAAGAAATTTATCTAGAGAAAACAAGCACATGCTTTATAGGTGTATTTAAAGACCTTTTAAGTTCCTTAGGATACTCACAACAAAAAGTTAAGATTAGCTTTAATTTTCTATGTATTTTAAAATGGAAAGTTAATAATACTGATAATGATAGCTACATGTATAATCCTTTACCTAAATCCGAGGAATGTCACAGTTTAACAGCTACATGTATAATCCTTTACCTAAATCCGAGGAATGTCACAGTTTAATGATAGCTACATGTATAATCCTTTACCTAAGTCCGAGGAATGTCACAGTTTAATATCATTAAACTGTGACATTCCTCGGATTTAGGTAAAGGATTATGAAATGAAGCACACGAATCTGTGCGGGCCCAATAAGTAAAAAACATTAAACGAAGTAAAGAGAGGATTTTTCGAACGTTTAAACTAAATTTCGTTTTACAGAAATAATGATATGTATGTAATAATAAAATAACAGTTGTACAACTTACAACATTCAAAGGAAAATGAGCTTAAATCAGCAGTAGGCCTATTTCTTCTAATACAGTATCTCGTGGCGAGTTTTTTTATATGTATTATAGTTGCATTAAATTTAACGGAGTTTCGATACCCATGGTGGGCAGAGCACAAGTAGCCCATTGTGTAGTTT
This sequence comes from Limulus polyphemus, assembly GCF_000517525.1. Classification (NCBI taxonomy): domain Eukaryota; kingdom Metazoa; phylum Arthropoda; class Merostomata; order Xiphosura; family Limulidae; genus Limulus; species Limulus polyphemus. The sequence goes on along the minus strand of NW_013668444.1, from coordinate 16,060 downwards.
TGTGCTTAACTTCAAATAACAGCAGCATCAAACTTTTACCCACGCCCTAATTGCAATTTTTGAACTGTATTTCAACAGCGAATGTACAATCTAAATTAGAAGTAAGGGTAAAAGAAATAACAAAGTAACGTATTGATTTCCATAAACTTTGCAACACTTTAGGTTCTAGTTTATGTACGGAACACAATATCCGAAAATGTATTTGTAGACATTTGCATGAACTAAGTATGTCTAAGATATGTTTTTAACTAACTTTCTTTTCAACAAAACACATAAAGGTTTAATCAACAGTGTTATCAAATTGCAATTACAAAATCCTTTACAAAATTTTTAATATGCGGTTTAACAATATAAGCCTAAAAGCTGTGATAAAAATCACGTTAACTGCAGTTGTTTTGCTTTTCACATTCCTCTTACTTTGTCCATTGCAGAATCAAAATCAGAAGCGTGTGGGAATAGCCTTTCAGATCTATATTTTATCACCCTTAAGTCACTTCTCAAGAGGCCCTTTGTTAATACCAGTTGGGCTGTGCGATGAGAGACAAAAGATTCTTTGAAACGTTATTCATATATGCAGTATTATATTTTCAAAGTTACGGTTTAAACACCGAAGACGGGCAGAGCATTAGAAAGCAATAGGTGGAAAACAAAACATCTGGTGTTATTGTGATTTTCACCACAAATTTTGAAGCTATTGGTTTCTAATGATTCGCCAGGTTTCGCCGTTTAAACAGTAACGTAAATACATGTAGTTGAACAATGTTGTATATAGCATATCACTTTACATCATGATACACATCAATGTCGCACTAAAATCTAAGTTTTAATTATTAATTCCAAACTGCACTTAAAAAGCAGAAATTGAATGCGATACGAGATGAACAGATCATTGGAAACTTTTACACTTAAACCCTTAAAACCCTCAATAAATATAAAACGCTAGGTCATTTTTCACTCCGATACTCACAGTTTATATCTAATGTCACTGATCTGAAGACGGGTACACTAAGGTTTGTGTTAGATGCCTGGCATGTCAACACTGACATTAAGTGGTCCCTGTGTAGCCTTTTGATTAACAGTTCATTTCGCACAATTCCTCCTGGAGTAACACTGTAATCACCGTCTAAAAGGGTCGAATCCCTCCACCACGTGACATTCGGGATGGGATCTCCTTTATGAAACAAGAGAAAGTTCATTACTTGTCAGTGTTAGCTCTACGTACTTGAGATATATTTCCTCTGTTAATTTTAAAAAAATCGATGACACTGGAAATCCCAGATAATTATTGTACAAAGTGTGCATAGAATATTCATAGTGTTCTCTTTTTTACACGTGTTTTTTATTACTCGAAAATATTAAAATACGTTTAAAAATAAAAAGTTATGATTCAAATAGCGCGTTTTTATGCTCATGGTGTCGTCTTTCACATTAGTGTGTTTTTGTATATTAATAGACTAAATTGTTGAAATGTTTAAGAAATAGTTCGCATTCATGATGTTATCTTACACTTATATGTAATTTGATATATTAATAAAACAATCGGAAAAATTCGTACAGAAATAAGAAGACTTAAACAATATAATTACAATAAACTGTTCAGTTTGAGGTAGATAATATTGACTTAAATATACCGCTTGTTTCACTACCACAACAATCACTACAGAATTGTAAAGTGTAATCGTAATGCAACTGTAGCTTACGTGCGGAAATGATAACTTATAATAATAATCGATTATTGTAGTTTCTTAAATTACTCCTGGTTTTAAGTTGTGTTTCCATTGTAAGTGTAGATACATTAACAAATACGTGTATAGCTATTTCCTTTAAAACACATAATAAGAGGTCAGTTTTGGTTTTCATTAAAACTCTAACGCAAATATGTTTTTTGTTGTTGTTGTCGTTTATGAAAGTATCGTTGGACCATCAACAAGTGTATCGAATCAAACGTTCATAAAAACAATTTATATGGAAACGTTTGTTTTAACTTTAATGGATTCTAACTGTTGTGTTTTATGAAGGTGGGCAGTTCTTTAATCTGTTGATTTTAGTTTGACTTTAACATTTCAAATATTTTAAATTCAAATTGCCACGTATATCAGCATATCTTCTAACAATGTATTTATAAAAGAAAAATAGTTCATAATTATATGATTATTGGTTATTAACCTTTAATATGTTCTAATGAAATAAATTTACATTACACTTTTTGGTGTTTAAAATGAATTGCTGTGTTCTCGATAATAACACAAACACACACATAACTGTCTTGAATAAAAGAAAAGCTTGTATAATTTCTGAAGACTTAGGTTTAGAAAGATTTCAGAACAGAGGATATAATAATAAATAGGCCTATTGTTTTATATGTGTGTGTGTGTGCGCAATATACATACATCCATTGAACACAGAACAGAAAAGTATTACAATAACTGTCATAATGTGTGCGTAGATTCTAATATCATTCGTATCGTATGATTTCTGGCTTCAATATTTTATTACAGTAGCCTTAGCAAATTTATGGTATCAAAGAATTCCATGAGGAATCTTCTTACAAGTAATCTATTTGTCGTTTTTTCGGTTTCCGTTACACATACAATGACAATAATACTTAATACAATGATTACTGCTGTTACTATAGCCACAGATATACCTTACTATCCTGGTACATGGGAATAAATCGCCGTTATCATGTAACTCATACCTTCAGCTTCACAGGATAAAGCTAACATATCTCCGTCGTTGAATGGACCAATAATTCCTTCAACTCGTTTTCCTTGTGCATCTTTAATAACAGCATTTTTGGGAGGAACTGAAAGACATTTCCACAGTCAAATAAGTTAAAGTTCGGCTTTAAGAATATTTTTTTTAAATAACGATAATACAATTATAGAAGTTAGTTTAGGATGAGCAATTGTTAAATATGATGTACAGTTTATTTCGTTAAAATTTATAAATATGTGCATAATATTTCAACTTCGTAGATCTGTAGATATGAAAAATGTATGTTCATCCTCCTTGAAAAGCAAAATAACAGCAATATACGCACGTTTATGTTAAAATGTAGTGTTACATCCTCTACGAAATATAAATAAATTATGCTATATATATATCTTAAGTTATAATATAAAAAAACACGTATGGTACACATTCAAGCAACCCAAGTAGTTACCGATTATTGCAGTTTCTTAAATTACTCCTCCTTTTAAATTTTGTTTCCACTGTAAATGTAAATACATTAACAAGCACGTGTTTAGCTATTTCCTTGAAAACGCATATTGTCATATTTCACTTGAAGAGTTTAAAAAGGGTGTATTGTAAGTTAGTCAAACTGGATCCACACAAAACGTTTCAAACTGCAAAAGTCAACATTTAATACGTCCCCCCCAAAAAAACAACAACACCCGTCTCATTGGATAAAGTTCTGAGAATATTTGGAAGGGGGTATAAACTACAACATATACTTCAGAGGGACAAACACTTAACACAGAATCAAATTGAAATTTCTTTCTAAGAATGATGTATTGGAGCAAACTAAAATTCCACCTCATAATACATAGAACAGTCAGTTTCTGCATAAATATGTTTACTTACAACGCCAAAAATGTTACAGGTAATTTTGGGGCAAACAAGACCTATTCTTCGACACAATGTCTCGAGGTTCAGAGCTCCATAATACATAAATTGTGACTCGTTTTTACCTTTTACCCCAGCAAAATCGAACAAAAAACATAAATCCAAAAACTTTCTGCTTTATTTGTCGGAAAGTATTATGGTACAAAGTCCACGTGGATTGGTCAAAATACAGTAATAGTTAATTTAACGTTTTTTTTTGTTTTTTTTTACCTTTGACATGTAAAATCAAAAGAAGGACACAAATCATAAATCTGTATGATTTGGTATCAAGTTTCATTTGGATTGAAGGAATTATAAAGGAGCTGCAGGATAAAATATGTGTTTTAGTCATTTTTGACATAAAACAAAACGGAAACCTAAATGAAATATAATGTAAGAATGTTCTGAGTGCATTAAACCAGGGTAAATGCTCTCCAATGTTCAAGACAATCGACCCAGAACTAAAAAAATGGTGCACAATTTTAATTGTTGGAAAGAAGAAAGAAACACGGGTTATACACTATGTCTTCTTCCTATGGGGAATACATCATCATTTTTATTTAACCACCACTTATGTTCGCTTTTTAATTGCTCCCCAGTGGCACAGCGGTATGTCTGCGGACTTACAACGCTAGAAACTGGATTTCGATACCCGTGGTGAGCAGAGCACAGGTAGCCAGCCCATCGCGTAGCTTTGTGCTTAACTTCCAACAAACAAACCAAAACTTTTTAATTGCTGGGAAGAAGAAAGAAACACGTGATATACAATATGTCTTCTTCCTATGGGGAATACATCATTATTTTTATTTAACCACTACTTAAGTTCATTTTTTAATTGCTGGGAAGAAGAAAGAAACACGTGATATACAATATGTCTTCTTCCTATGGGGAATACATCATTATTTTTATTTAACCACTACTTAAGTTCATTTTTTAATTGCTGGGAAGAAGAAAGAAACACGGGATATACAATATGTCTTCTTCCTATGGGGAATACATCATTATTTTTATTTAACCACTACTTAAGTTCACTGGTTCGATGCTTTCTGTTTCGAATTCTACACGATATATTAAATGTAAGTGATAATTTCCTTTCGCAAACTGTATCACTTTACAAACTTATATTGAATTTTATGGAGCTTATCTAAACATATAAAGCTGTTTTAACACGAAGCTGTATGTTTTAACGACCCAGTTGAAGACTTAGTGATCAATTAAGCAAGTCTATTCCCAAACGACGTGTTGTATCTGCTAATTATGAAACGTCTGATAAAAAGAGAAACTACTGATACTGTAGTTGAACTAGTATATTTCCTGTCGTGTTAAAAGAATATTAAAAGATGCAATGCTGCTTTCTTATCTTACATCAAAGGATTTTGATGAACCAATTAAGAAACACTTTTCTCTTAGAAGTATAAAATATCAACATCGAATATGGAACACATAAAAGTTATATTGCTCAAAAGAAGGTTCAGGTACAGATCAGAATGCCGTGTTATTGTTTGTTTATATTATGTATAAAGCTACGCAAAGAGCTATCTGTGGTCTGCTAACCGCTGGTATCGAAACTCGATTTTTATCGTTATAAGCCCCAGACTTACCACTGCCCCCCCCCCAGTGGCTCAGAGGTACGAATGTGGACTTATAAAGCCAGAAACCAGGTTTAAATATCGGCGGTGAGCAGAGCACGAACAGTCCATTACGTAGCTTTGTGCTTAGCTGGAAACAAACAAACAACTCTCACTAAGTAGGATTGTTTTAGTTTTTGCTGTTTCTCTTTTTTTTTGTTGTTGTTATTGTGTAGTACCACATGTAAACTTCACCTGATCCCTGGGTAGTACAAAAGTTAAGCTTTCTATAAAATTTGAAAATGATGTTAATTGATTTTTGAAATTATACCACACAAACTCATTCAACGCTTGATGATTTACGACGAACTACGATACAAGTTTGTTTCAGGAAATAGAAACGACGATCCAAGACTATTAACTAACTGCCATATAAATTTCCTCAATGCGATAAATGAACCGTAAAAAAAAGTAAAAGCTAGCATTTTTAATAAAAATTACACTTTGAGCATACATATAACAGTTTCTTTTTTTACTGTCGCGCAAAGCTACTCTGCGCTAGCCGTCACTAATTAGCAGTGATAGACTAGAAGGAAGACAACTAAATTACACAACTCTCCGCCCACTCTTTGACCACTATACAGGAGGGTTGACTGTTATGTTATAACCCCCCACAGCCGAAAGAGAAATCTGTTCAGTGAAGGGGATTCGAACCCGCGTCCCGCAAATTGGGAGTCGAGCTCTCTAACCACTAGGCTATGCCAGGCGTACAAATAATAAAATTTTAAGGTTTTAGAATAAATTTTTAACTATGGCTTATTCTGAATACTTATCGACTTTTTCACTGCAATTCGTTTCGGTAAAGGTCAAACGTGAAATAATAAAACCTGTATTTCTAAAATCGCGATATTAAACTGAACACTGTAATGTTATGCTTATGTAATCAATAAACATGATTTAAAGGTATAAGTGTGTATCTTTAAATTATACATTCAAATTAAACTTGCAACTAGCAACCAATGAATTTTAATTCTCCACTTATTACGTTAATCAAAATTTGTCCCCCAGCAGCTCAGCGGTAAGTCTGCAGACTTACGACGCTAAAAATTGAGTTTCGATACTCGTGGTGGCAGAGCACAGATAACCCATTGTGTAGCTTTGTGCTTAACAACAACCAACAACCAAGAATGAATATATTTAATACGATTAGAACTGAAATTAATTTTTAACGACACAATTATCACATTGAACCATATTTTAGTAAGTTATATTGTACTTCAGAAAGATGATATTTAAGATAATATTTTTTACGTTGTCCCTGTTTTGTTTTTTTAATATACCACGTAATCTTTTCCATGAAACGTGCAAGAAAATTGTAGAGATCAATTTCCAGAACATTCCAGAAACAGCTTGAGAGACTATAATGGCAATCTTAGTTTCATAGTTTACTTTGTAGCTAAGTAGAGATTTTATTAACGCTGATTCTTTTACACGTGTCGCTCCAAAGTTGAAAGTCAGGATACAAGTGTGTCGCGTCAAGCCATTGTCAAAGGGTTGGGAGAAAAAACTATAGCTAACTTGGAAGAAAGCAGTGGATCTAAAAGCGAAAATGATGTTTATCAAATTCAAGAATAGTCAGAGGAGGAAAGTGACGCTTCAATCTGAAGATGAAGCAACACCGCGGAGATAGCAGCGACCGGATAGTCAAGCTGCCGGTGATACAGCTTTGATTCCACAGCTTTTGTAATGATGTGTAGCTAAGAAAATTATTTCATCGAGTACTGGCGGGGTCTTTATTGCCATTCAACACAATATTTTGAGGCTGGGATGCATTTGCTCCTCAAGTGTTACATATATTTTATAGATTTTCGTGTGTTATTTCTTATACAATGTTGTGAAAAATCTCCCTGCAATGTTAGATATACTTAACCAAAAAGGAATGATCTAATGTGCTTTATCAAAGTTTTTAGTTAGATTTCGGGTAAAGCGCTAAAATAAAAATGATATTAATGTAAGATTGATACTATACTATTAATATTAACTTCCTATATGTATAAGGAATTCGCTTACAGATTTCACAAAGCAGTGTAATATTTGTATATAGTATCAATATAAGTCTTATTTTTTACATTTCTATGTTTCAATTCGAAAAATAAAGATATTTATAACAAAAGTGATAGTCAAGAGAAAAACGAATAATCTTATGCAATACAATATATTTTCCAATTTTCACCATACTGTTTTACAAGCAGTATCACTTTTGTTTGTTATTTTGTCATCAAAGTCATAAAAATGGCAGTAATTAACTACGACTTCTTCTTTAACCAGTCTGAAATAACAAAAAAAAATGCTGTTAATAGTTTTAAAGATATGGAAAAAAAATATATATATTACCAATCACTCTCACGTGAGCTCTCCATTTTTCCGTTCGTGCGCGTCGATAATCCACTCGACATTCATACTCTCCTTCGTCCTTTTTCTTGACCGGTGCGATCTTTAGTAGCGGTGGCCTTGAGGTCAGATCGAAGTAAGCACGTGTTCCTAGAATGTCGTCCGTGAAATGAAAGGCTTTGTAGATCGAACCATTTCGGGCGTCTAGACTGTAAATCGGGACTCCAGAGTCCCCCCGGAACCACAGCACTAAGGAAATCGCATAGTCTCCAGCCGGGAAAGATACATTACAGGGTAAAGAAATTGATCGGTCTTCAACTGCTGTCATATTTACAACTACTAAAACAGAAACAAGAAGTGTTCATAAACACTTATTTCAATATGTATCATAAACATATGACAAAACGTTATTGAAGGTATGTAGTTATGGGTAATAACATTGTCCAATTGTTAAACAGTTACAGAAATGAATATATATCTATCAATAACAATAATCTTTGAATGCTGATATAATCAAGAAAGCTTACAAACAAAGGTCTCAAATATTGCTTCAATTCTTCATTCAATGTTTAGATAGTTCCCTGTGGACGTGTTACATATAACTCATATTACCACTGATATTACAGAATCATTAGACTCTACGGCAGGAATACAGCAACAAACATTTTCTTCATCGTAATATAAGGTAATGTTTCTATCAATATTTATCACCACATCCTTTGATGGAGTCTAAGGAGTTTGTTATCACATCATTTAATGTTGCTTTTTGATGCAAAAAAAGTGTAATCTAGAAAAGACAGAAAATAACGAGATAGATAGATAGATAGAAATGAAACTTTTCATTGTTCTTTCTTTAGAAAACGTTAATATAAAATAGCTTGTTGGACTTGTACATCATTTTTATACACTTACTGAGTGAAGAGAAAATATTTTATTGGACATAAACATCATTTTTATACAGTTACTGAATGAAGAGAAAATATTTTATCAGACATAAACATCATTTTTATACAGTTACTGAA
>NW_013668444.1:3134-6550 GCF_000517525.1 Limulus polyphemus | reverse complement strand
CTTGTTGGATTGAAACATCATTTTTATACAGTTACTGAGTTAAGATAAAATAGCTTGTTGGTTTGTTTGTTTGTAATTAAGCACAAAGCTACACAATGGGCTATCTGTGCTCTGCCCACCACGGGTATCGAAACCCGGATTCTAGCGTTGTAAGTCCGCAGACATACCGCTGTGCCACTGGGGGGCAAGCTTGTTGGACTTAAACAGATACACATAGTTTGAAAATGATGAGTTGTATAAAGACAGAAAACAATTTCTTATAGGCCTGGTGGCTAAGGCGTTCGTTTCGCAATCTGAGGGTCGTGGGTTGAAATCCCTGCCACCGATCATGCTCACCCTTTCAGCCGTGGGGGCGTTATAATGTGACGGCAATCCCACTAGTCGTTGATAAAAGAATAGTACAAAAGTTGGCGGTGGATGGTGTTGACTTGTCTATTAGTTGTTTAGTCTATTACTGCTAAATTTGGAACGGTTAGCGCAGATAGCCCTCGTGTAGCTTTGCGCGAAATTCAGATCAGTTTCTTATATAGTATGCTCTGGAACGAAATGACACAAATAATTTTACATGCTCCAGTGCTTCTTATTGGTCCTATAAAATCTGCTTTAAACTATATTACTAAACTTTATAATAAGTTCTGTTGTTGTTCGAATTAAATTAGCCCCGTTGTGTATCTTTTGATGAAAAGAGAGTCACAGAAATTAGCTTCAACCATGTAGTTCACATGGTCTGAAACACAAATCATTAGGGATCAATCAAAGTATTGTTCTAAGGAACTTACCCATCATTGCATTGTTCATGTGACGAGATAGACTCACCAAGAGTGCATAATTTATGTATCTATATAAATATAATAACACTGTCTGTTGTATGTTCATGTAACTACTTCACAGGGTGTGGATGGATCTTCACCAAAATGGGTATGGAAGTTCATTAGGTCCATGCAGTGGTACATACACAATTTTAGTTTTGCATTTTCTGACTTTTATGGGCGTGTTTGCGTTTTTACCACTACTTCGCCCCCTGATGATGGATCTTCATCAAATTGGGCACGAAGGCTTGTTGAGTCCATGCAGAGATACAGGCAAATTTGCGGTTTCGCATTTTATGTTTTGCAGTTTTTATGTGCGTTTTTACAATTATATATAAGAGAAACAACTTTTCATATCCTGAGATAACCTTTCATTAATCATGAATTTACATAACTTCAGTCCAGGGGACTGGTACTCCAGCTAGTATATAAACATATAAAGACAAGTTGTCCGTTTGTCTGGTGTCACAAATTTTTGAAAGAAACTAGCTAAACTAATTTTGATTTAATTTCATAAAATAACTCAAACTGTTTTCACAAAGATCTAGTGTAAATGGACAAAAAATAGTTCGAGCTTGATGACCATTTAAGTTTGATGCCTTCATGTTATACATGAAGACTCAACTGAGCGGGGAAGTCGATATCAAAATATAAAATACGTACGACACTTTAAACACTGTATTGCACTTACTATTATAAAAAAGTAGTCCCAATAAAATCAGTGGTTCGTTTACCCGCGGTGGACATAGCAGGTAGCCCACTGTGGCTTTGCTCTAAAGCAAACAAACAAATAAACACTGTTACAGGATAATCAACATTCTCATCCCGTTGTCGGAATTTTTGAAATGCATGTTTACCTTTCGTTCAAGGAACCTGTTAAACCTTAAACTTCCTTACAGCTGATGGAAGTATGATCCACTTTGGAATAGTATGAAGGTAAACAGATGAGGTTCCAATTATATACAAACATATGAAGGGTAATAAAGGTAATAAAACAAACGATAAAGACGGCTGATAAGAAAACATTTTTATTTACAAAAGGTTCGGATGGGTCAAGAATACATTTATTCCACCTTCAGATGTAAAGTAATTGTAAGAAAGTAAGTTTCACTTTGCTAGCTTCCTAAAAAATGATACCCTTTTCGATTCTGCGCATAAAAAAATATTTTTAAGTGCAACGATTTGAAACATGTTAGTTAATATTAAATTAAGAACTATGTTACAGAATACCAGACAAACACAACAAAGAAAGACAAGTTAAAACACATTTGTATTTAGATCTTCATATATGCAATATTCCTGGCACGTTCATGTTCCTCTTCTGTTAGACTTAAATGTTAGATACAGGTCAGGCTGTAGAGCAGTGTTTCTGAGCCGGATTTGCAAGATGACCTCGGCGTCCGGGCTTTGGTCATCGCGACCCCCCATTATCTCTACAAGGATGAAAAAACAGTTCGTCATAATTCCTAACAAAGGTGATATGTACACCTCTCAGACACCTCAAGGCCTAAAAAAAAAATTGTTGACTCGGCACAGACCCCAGGAAATCTGCTCGGGGTCGCGACCCACCGTTTGAAAAACACTGCTGTAGAGGGAAAGATACGAGGAAAATAATGCGAAAACCCATGAGTATGAATACCATATTAATCTGAAATAACTGAGAGGTGCTGGGTGCGTCGTAATCCGTTCAAGAATGTAGACTTGTTTGAATAAAACAGGGCAGTGGATTTCAAATTTTTCTCCGTGAAGAAACTTTGTTACTTGAAGTATGGATATAATTTTGTAATACTCTTGTCATAATTTTTAATGCTGTTATTTACCTATTGTTATTTTCCGAAAATATAAAAAATAAGCTAATATATCCAATATTACATGACATTTTGTGGTTGGCAGAGCACAGATAGCCCATTGTGTAGTTTTGGGCTTAAACTACATTACTGAAGTGTTAGTTTCTGTCAGTCAGTCCAAATTAATTTAATGCTAAATCTCGTTTTCAGAAATATATTTACATTTTATTTCTAAGTGATAAATGAAGAGTTCATCATTATGATAACATTTTACTTTATAAATTTACTTGAACAATGATATGTGTGAAAACAGGATGAGCTTTCACTGAAGGGGAGAGACTAAAGATGAACCCATGAAAAATAAAGCTTGAAAAGCTGCTTGTGGTCATAGCAGATGTCATTAGTATTTATTTTGTTAATCATAACAAATGTTGCTGTGTATTATGATGATCTGATAGCAAGAGGAAAGCTGGAAAATGTTAACCTTGCATACTTTAAGACACACGAAATAATTTTGGCGTATCGTATGTCAGGATATACAGCTAGGTTTTGTAACATAGCATACTATGGAGCTCCCCCCCCCCCTAGAGAAAATGCGTCACAGAGCCTGCACTTCAACACAGCAACGTGCAAAAGATAAATTCAAAGTCGAGGTACCGTAAAGAATGTAGGCAGCTGCCTTGAAAGATTTCTAGTATCGTAGTGTAAAGATATAGCAAAAGGCATTGCACGAGCACTTTTCTTATAAGAAAATGTATAAACCTCATTTATATATTAGGTCGTACAAAAAATTAATGTTCGTTTTTTAGATAGAAAAAAT
>NW_013668444.1:0-2269 GCF_000517525.1 Limulus polyphemus | reverse complement strand
TATAACTGAACTTGGGTTTGATACTTTATTATTGGTGTTTATGTTATTTATATCATGTCAATGTTATACATCAAAGGATGAAGAGTAATTTCTGATCCTATAACTGAACTTGGGTTTGATACTTTATTATTGGTGTTTATGTTATTTATATTATGTCAATGTTATACATCAAAGGATGAAGAGTAATTTCTGATCCTATAACTGAACTTGGGTTTGATACTTTATTATTGGTGTTTATGTTATTTATATTATCATTTCCATGTTATACATCAAAGGATGAAGAGTAATTTCTGATCCGTTACTTACTAAATAGAAAGTGAGAAATATATTTTTTAAACCGTGAGTGTTAGGGGATACTTAGTCAGATATTTTATAATGTCAGTAATTAATGCTAAGAACCATAAATCTTGATCCAAAATAGTAATAAGTCTTGGTATAGAACTTTGAGGTGTGAGGCTTACTGAGGCCTAGCATAGGTTTCTGCGGGAAAGCTGAATTTTGCAAATTTCACGTTTTCTTTGTAAAACCACAAATGTTCTAGGGATGTATATTTTATTTCTAGTTGTTCGAAAATAACTTTTAACTGAAAATTTATTCTATGTTTGACTTGTTACAACATTTTACAGACATATCACTTTCTAACATAAACTCTGTGACACATTTTATAACTTGATTTATCAAATTAAAAACACAGTTGGTTTGTTTGTTTGTAGTTAAGCACAATGCTACACAATGGGCTATCTGTGATCCGCCTACAACGGGTATCGAAACCCGGTTTCTAGCGTTGTAAATCCGCAAACATGTCGCTGTGCCAAAACAAAAACAAAGTTTGATAATATACTTTGAAATATTTCTGAGCAGTATACTGTTGTAATTTGCCTAAAACAGCTATTTAGCTTTTTTTTTGTTCCTAGCCCAATCAGCGAAGCTTGGTTTTATTGCACATGACATATAACAGTGATTCTCATATGAATAAGAAAGCTAGATATTTCTATGTTAATAAAAATGAATAAATTGAGATTGAGGGAATATAAAAAACACTGATAAATAAAGCTGTTTATGAAAATTTATATAGAAATGCTACGAATACACACTTTTACTCGAAAATTATAATATTACTCTCTTTACATGAAGATAACACATTGAAGAAGAAATTTCACATTTATAAATATAAATTTAAATGCGTTAAAATATGCATATTTCCTTCAATTAAGGAGTGGCGCCTGTATTAACCTTTCACCCTCTGTTTTTTATTAATTCACTTCTCAAAATCTCTAAAGGAAACAACACACTTTTCCAAAAAAACATTATCTTTACTAAGTACTTTGGTGGAACCTTACGTGCACTATTTTCTCTATTTAATTCAGTAACTAATTGCGTATGTTTTCAATCATTATAACAAAATACCAAACTCACCAAAAATAATAGCTTGTTTGTTTCTAAGCACAGAGCTGCACGATGCACTAGCAGTACTGTGCCTATTGTAGATATCGAATACTGAATTTAGAATTTCAAGCCCTCGAGCTTATCGTTAAGCCGTCGTGGGAAAGAACTTAAAGTAATAGTAGAAGTAATCAATATCAGCACATTTTGTGTTGTTGTTTTTTAATTTGTTTACCAATGCTATACTCAGAGTGTTGTTATCTTATGATAAAACGTGTATTCATCAGATTGTTACACATCAAGTTTTGGTATAAATGTTATAGGAACAAGAGCATAATAAAATCAGACATTTGGATGTCAAGCAAGTTCCAATTAATCATTTTTAGCAAATATAAATTACCAAATAAGACTTCACATATTAAGTTAACTAACTAGTTTTCTATAATAATTGCCCCCCAGTGGCACAGCGGTATGTCTGCGGACTTACAATGCTAGAATCCGGGTTTCGCGACCCGTGGTGGGCAGAGCACAGATAGCCTTTGTGTAGCTTTGCGCATAATTAAAAACAAACAAACTATAATAATAAAAGGACGTGTCTGTGTGTCTCTGTGTATGTTACCGCCATAACTCCAAGAGGAAAGAACCTAGAAACCTGAAATTTTGCACACATATTAAGTGGACGCTGAGGGTGTGCACCTGGGTATTACTTATCTTATTCACTTGCGTTCGCGCATGCGCGTGCGCATCTTTTTAATGGGGCAAGCTCGCAAAAAACCACATAGAAAAGAGGTGGTTCCTTATATAACAACTTCTAATATATAGAAAAGCCAGTGTGTTTTGGAAACAAGCGTTCGAACAATGGCTTTTATGTTATGTTGCTTAGCAA
>NW_013668443.1:143177-150641 GCF_000517525.1 Limulus polyphemus | reverse complement strand
GACGTAACAATATTATTTTGAGTGTTTACTCTTGGCCTGAGACTCATATTCTTTAGTCTAACTGTAAACTCCTCGAGTTAACGACTTGTGGCTCCACTCGTTACGACAAATCCTCCATTAAAGAAATTGGTGTAAAGGGTAGTTTTAATTGAAACTCCAACAATTAAGCTCACTTGAGTGCTACCTACTACACTAGTAACATGTAATGAGTATCTAGAAGGTTCCTGAAGTTTCGAGGCGCTATTTTGTATATATAAGACCGGCGAGAAGTGACGACATAGGTAGATAATTGAATTGCAGACAGGCAGAGATAGAGACGGACAATTGAGTCCAGCGCGGTAGTAAGTAAAGTGCCTGAGTTGTTTGTTGTGAGTTATAGCGTGTGGTTAAGTGAAAGTGACAGTGGAAATTAAGTCTATTGCAAAGTTGAATTGAGAAAGAATAAACTAGTTTTATTTAAGAAAAGACTTGCATCGCTGAAGTTTCTCGGAAAGAATTTCTATGAAAAACTAACAAACAACACAGACGTAACATTATTATTTCAGTTAGACGATTCACATGTTTAGGGTAGATCGAGAGATGTGAACTAAGGATAAAATGTAAAGTTCAGTAATTATGAAAGCTGCCTATTTTTATTGATGTTGGAAAATATTGTAATATATAGTCAAGTGTTGAAGCTCGTCAGGGCACATGACTATAAATTAAATTCCCACCCACAACTGTAATATGTTGCTAAACTTTTTTTCTTTTCTCACATATGGTTAGTTTTTAGCGCAGCATATCGACTCATAGGATGGGTCTGAGTTTTTGTTTTTTTTTCTAGACAGACTTTTATTCGTATATCCGTTATCTCTTGACCAATTTCAGATCTAACTACAGTTTTGGACTCAGGAAGTCAAACCCTTTCGGTTGAAGTATTTGACTACACCCAAGGTGTCACAGATTAATTTACACTGTCCTGCATAAAATAATTTCAATTTGAGGGTAGGCTAGCAGAGATCCTGATGAGTAATAAAATCGAATCTGGTATACGTGCGACCCACGCCTGGTATTGCTGGCGTACAAAATTATAGCTAATGAAAAGGGGAAAAAAGGTGTCGTATATTAATTCACTCTAATCCTACCTAAGGGAATTTCAAATATCACGGCAATTGAGATTTCCTTCGTGTATTATAACATTCCTATAAAGTATGTCAAGGGAAAATCGAATACTAGCCTACCTTTCCTAATGGAAGTGTGTAAAGGTATTAGTCCCGTAGTTTCATCAAAACCCCTTTTTTGTACTTTATATTTATTTTTGTTTTTATAATTTTTCTTTACGTATTATCACCTGTGCTTTCACTATGCTATTAGTATTACTAAACAGATTTTATTTTTTCAACTGAGTTTTGTTTATAACACTCACTAATACTGATAGTAATAGTAATTACAAATTTCGTATGCCTGTCCAAGAAATTTAAATTATAATTATATTTACTTTTTGAAAGTTTTTCATTATTCATTTAGTGGAAAGTGGTTATAGGAGCTAGTCTATACTGGTGTAGTTTTTTAACTTAGTATTCTATTAATACTAGTAATAAAGTATTAACTTTTTGTTGATATTAATATTAGTGACATTACTAGCAGATGATTCTTGGGGTAGAACTAGAAGGATAGTCTTACACTTGCACTGTACGTTACAGGAATAGGATAATATCCCATAAATTTTAACATATTTTCTATTGAGAAAAATAGGTGAGATGTGTCCCTACAAAGTTTATGAGATTATCACAAAATCAGGAGAATCAATAGGGTTAAGGGCTCAATTTGAAATTGAAAGTTAAGGCAGTTAGAAGAGTGAACCAGTGGTGTAGTGGCAAATTGAAGTGTGTAAACTCCCCTTCTAATGTTCTACGAGGAGTAGGTTAAAACATATTTAAATTTTAAGATTTATGGAAAACAGACTAGGCTTCAGTTAAGACAGTTTTATTTTTAAATGGCTGTTTTTTTCCTTTAGGATAACAAAATACATATTTGTTAGTTATTTTATATTCCAACTATTAAAGGAAGGAGAGGAAGTTATATTCCTTTTTAGAATTTTCATAAGTAAAGTACAATTTTAGGAGGTATTGCATACAGACAACAAGTGATCATTTGGTCCTTCAAGGAAGTAATTCCACACCAACCCTTATGAAATGTAAAAAATTAAACACTGTATTTTTCAGGAAATTGTTGATTCCACCCATAAAGTGTTAGTCTCCATTACTGTTGATAACTTATTCCATAAATCAGTCACCATATTGTGCAGGGGGGGGGGACTTGTCTTGATTGGAGCCTTGCATAGTCTTTTCAAATCTTGAACTTGTGTCCTCTAATTTTATTATCTTCAGTTTGTAACATTAAGAAATCAAGTCTTTTATCCTATCAGTTCCTCCAATAATCTTCTAAACTTCAATAAGATTTTCTCTTACAAGTTACACTTTCTTTTCTCAAGAGAAAGTAAGTTAAGAGATCTTAATATATCCCTGTAAAAAATACATCTTTGGAATCCATCCTACTACTACTAGCTCTTCTCCAAATACCTTCCAATAGGCCAGTATTCCTTTTTACATAAAGAGATTAAAATTGTATGTAGTATTTTAAGTGAGGTCCAACTAGTGATTTGTATAGAGAGCTTGCTAGCATACTGAAAATTCCACTGGACCTGTAGCTACTGAAATCCACTGGCCACCAGTTACAATGGGAAATTTGAAATCTTGCCCATTTAATAATGGATTCTGTTACCCCTACTGGTCTTCATTTTTGACTATATGGGGGCTGTTGCTCCTACTGAATTTGAAACTTGTCTATTGGTCTTGTAGCAAAGGAGCTCATTGCTAGAAAAAATGTACTTCTCCTTAAATATCTACTTGTTCCTTCACTGTCCAACAAAATGTACACTCAAATTGAATACAACTTTCAGGATTTTGCTTTTATTAAACAATTAACAATATATATATATATATATTCCTGTGTATAGGTAATCTAATGATGACAACATTTTCTCCAAACGTACATTTGTTGTTGTGTTAAGCTTTTAATAAATTTTGTTACCCATTCAACACATCTCTAAACTGTATAAGATTGTCTTATCCCAAGGTATTTGTCTTCTCATTGACGATTTCTTTCAAATAGATATAATTTAACACTCAAATACTTTCACATTCATGAAAAAAACATTTACAGAAACTGTAATAAACCTTAAACCAATACATTAGATATCACGTGATATTCTAATTCTTGCTCTGTCCACTAATATTGAAACGTTCTTTGTAGCTGTTTTCAAAGCTGTGATGTGGCACCATAAGATTTCAATCAAGGCTTTTACGAAATTTAAGAATTTGAATATCAGGAAATGGATAATGTATTCTTAAGGAGTAATAGGTTCTTAGCAAAATTTATGTTTTTTGGGATGGCTAGAAAAATTATGTATTGACAAGTGAGTTGTTTACAGTCAAAACTTTGTAGCTGTCAGAAATAAAAGTAAATTTTTATATTTTTCTTCATGAATTAAATTAAATCTCATCAGATATTCCAAATGCCTATTCTAAAATATTTTTGAGTTAAAGTTCTTGAAGTATAGTGAGAATTCATATATATATATATATATAATTTTTAAAAAATATTTTTTTTAATAAAAAATTATTTTTTTTCTTCACACGAAAGTATGGAAATTTTATTTGAGAGAAAAGCATACTTAACTTTTATGGATTTTTTTTTCAAATTTGGTACACTGATAGATCTTTACAATCTACAATTAGATATCAAATTTAGTCTAAATATAAGCCACATGTGCAAAGTTATTTAACAAAAACCACTCAATTTTAACCAATGTTTTTGTGCATGCCTACACAAAAAGTCACATTAGCTATTGGTATGAAATATTTACTACAGCTTCACCTAAAAGAAGATGGACTGTTTTTAGTTTTTTGTCATTCAGATTAAAGATGGCTTATTTAGAGCAGAAAACTAGGGGTAAAGCATGTGCAGATAGATACATAAGTATTTGTTAGGCCAAAGAAACTAGATTAGCAGTTTCTAGCTCACGTTTTCAAAAGAATCATATTGGTGGATGGTTATTATTCATTGCCAACTTTTAAGCACAAATTTACTAAATTTTATGAAATTATCTTAATTAAAGTGTGTTTAGCATCATATGATATTAGCTTAAGCAATTAGCATAAATAATGATCCTTGATACTGCTATATTGAGTGCATGCAGGTGATGATGAGAAACTGTTAATCTAGTTTCCATAGCATTACTATAAAGGAAGTTATTAACACTGTATTATAGAGGAAAACTACCACCATATGTTTTAAAGAACCTTGCTGGTTTTGTAGTTTATAGGTTTGTCCTTATTAATAGGGCTAGATCCTAAAACTAATGTTGGTTACTATCAAGTATCACTTTCTTACTTGCTGTGGTTTGTTGGGGTGTATTGACAAAAAAAAATCATATCTAATATCAAAAACACCTTAGGTGTGAAAAAAAAGGTGCAGACAAAAAAGGGTTGAGTGTGTGATTTAAAGGAATGTAATCAAAATTTGTGGCCAAACTGCTAGCTACACCCATAGATTGATAAGAATTTTACAGCAAATGTTCATTCATTAGTTACCTAGGCCATGCATTTTGTTTTACCCACCATCATGCCCCAAGTTGATAGGTTAGGTCATTGAAAAGAAAACTGGATATATGGAAGAAAACAAGGTTGTTAGAGTTCAGGCAAACAGAATTAATGTCACAAATGGGATATCTCAAAGCTCATTGTTAGTATCTTTGCGTTTTTTGATTTACACCAGTAACATAGAGGAAGGAACAGTCAGAAGATTATTTAAATTTGCTGCTCATGACATTAATGTTTTGGGTTTTACTGGCTATGAGGAGGATGCTGCTGCTCTACAAAAGGATTTGGTGAATTGGGCAAATGAATGGCAGATGGCTTTCAGTTATAATAAACTCAAGGTAATACACACAGGACATCACAATTTGAATTCTGAGTATAAATTTGATGGAAATATATTTAACAGTGGTATGTAAGAGAAAGATCTTGGTGTTCTGGTTGATCAGTTTCATGAGCCATTCAAGCAATGTTCTGTTGCTATTGGCAGGCCAAATACTATTTTTGTTTATATCTACAGAAATATTGAATAAATGTCTAAAGTGGTTATAATATCATTGTATAGGTCATTAGTTAGTACACATTTGGGGTACTATGTTCAATCTTGGGTTCCTTATTTTAGAAAGGATTGAGTTATTGGAAAGGGCTCAGAGGAGGGCATCTAGGATTATACCTGTGATAGAAAGGAAAAGTTAAGATCTCTGAACTTAGAGGGGATCTGATTTAAATCTGTTTAAAATTGTTAAGGGAATTGATAGTATTGATACCTTATCTTTTTTCACATTTAATGGTGAGAAGGTTATGGTTAGGGGACACCTGTGAATTTTGGAAGGGAAAGAGTCATCTTCAGCTAAGACAGACAGCTTTATTTGTTTAACACTAGTAACAGGGTGGTTGGCCTATGGAATGGGTTACTTTCAGATGTGATAGATGTAGTTAAGTTAAGGTAGCTTAAGGGATTGTGTGATAAATATTGGAAAGATAATGGCTGGCTTGGATTTTTTTAGTGTTTAATTTAGTGGATAGGAAGGTCTTGTTGTCCTTTAATGTTGTATGTTAAATCTCTAAAGTCTAAACACATTGTTAGTGTCTGAAAGAAGGTAAAGCATGAAACTTTACCATGGCAACATTTAACTGATGTTCATATTGTTTTATAAGCAAAGAAATAACCAGTTATTAGTTGAAGCCTTAATTGGATTGCTGTAGACTCAAGCTGTGTTGATTTCAGAAAACCTCAAAAAAGCTTTTATGGTAAGTAATAGCCCAATCCAGTAAAATACTGACATTTAATGTTTATTTTTGATAACATATGGTAGTGTAAGGATGCCTGGTTGTTTTTATTAGTTTTTGAAAATAATGGACCTGCACCTGCTTATACGACATTAAAAAATACAGTTTTTAATTTGACTAATGGGATCTAGACCCTCTACCCTAGATCCATGTCTACTTATACAACATTAAAGAATACAGTTATGTAATTATAAGTCAGAAACATAACACAATGTAAAAAAAAAACCAGTAAATTCCCACTTTATTTAACATTTAAGTAGCCAGAGAGTCGGCAATGATATTGTTACATCTCTGTATGTTTGTTTGTTAATTCTTCAAAGATACAAGTCCTTTCTTTATAAAACTTGTTTATTCTTCCACAATACAACTTTGTAATACACTTAATTTTCACAGTTACACACACTGTAGTTCACAACAATTCACTCACTTTCTATAGCGCATAGACTTAATTGTTCGTCCCCGCCAACTATAGTTCCGATCTCTGTGTCTGCTATCCTCAGCTCCCGCCGACCGTAATCGCTGTCTTTCTTTCTCTCTGCCTGCTTCATCTCCGCTACGTCTCTGCCTCCGTTTCTCTGTCTAGCGTACTTATATACGATAATACTGCCTGTTCTAGAAACTTCTAAGACTCTCAACATGTGCTACCAGTGTCACTTGACTCCCGCTGTCGTAACACACTAGCAAATCTTCTAGAATATTCGTCATGTGACCCCCGCTGTCGTAACACACTAGCGAATCTTCTAGAATACTTGTCACGTGACCCCCACTGTCATATCACTGCCCCTTCCTTAGTATTGTTCGTCCCAAACAATAGCCACTTACATTAAACTAATAAACAATTAACAGTAACTTAATTAAATGTACAGAATTTACAAACACAAAATAAAAATTAAACTAAGTCTTTTAATTTTTCGGAGCGTATCTTCTTCTGCATTGGTCTCTGTCGCGTTGGCTTCTGCTTCATGTGGGGTTCATCTGCTTCATCAGGAAATGTCGTATCATTGGTAACAGCCACATCAGTAATAGTAACTTCATCAAGGGCTTCACTGTTTCCCTTCTCAAATAGAGTTTCTTCTTCGACAATGGCTTTTTCAGGTGACACATCTTCAGCAGTGTCATTTGTTCCATTGTTCACTTCATCCCACCTGAAATGTCCTGGACCGTGATAATGCCAAAGCCTGTTGGCATGCATCACTTTTGGCTTACTTCGCTGACCACATTTTATCCGGAAAGTCATATATGAGAGACGATCCACTATGTCATATGGGCCTTCCCATGGAGAAGACAACTTAGGAGACTTCCCTTTGGTCTTCCTGGGATTATACAACCATACCTTGTCTCCTGGTACAAAGCTAACTTCAGTAGATCTCTTATCATAAGATAACTTCATCGAATCAGCAGACGTTTTTAAGTTTGAGCGCACTTGATGGTGAATATCATCCATCCTTTCTGTTAACACTTTCACAAACTCTGACACATTTTCAGGAAACTCTTCATAAGGTGGGCTTCCTGTTAACAGATCCACTGGCAACCGAAG
>NW_013668443.1:115201-142177 GCF_000517525.1 Limulus polyphemus | reverse complement strand
GGTTTGGGTTCCGTACCTGAGTTCCAGAGCCTCAACCAGTCTTCTATAGTTGTGTCTGTCGGCTGCTGTCAACTGTCCAAGTATTTCCAGTGGTTGTCCCTTCAAGCTCATTGCCAGATATACAGCTTTCTGTTCCTCTGTCCATCCGTTCATCTCTGCCAGTAGCTCGAATTGTGCTCTATATGCTTCCCACGGTGCCTTCCCATCGAATTCCTGTGGCTTCCTTTGTACTGGATCACCCTTATTGCTGACATTCATATCTGGGATGTGACTTATAACAGGACTGAAGATGTCTGCATTAGGGTTTAGCTGCTGGCTCTGTAGGGCGCTTGCCATTGTCTGGGGCTGATTAAGTCGATGGTCAATGTATCCTCCTTGTGTAACACACAACAAATCGTTCTTTAAAGTATCTAATTCGCTTTTAAATTTACTGATGTTTTCCATTTGTACTTCTTGCCATTGTTGTTGACTTTCCTGTAGTTGCTGCTGACTTTCTTCTTGTTTCCTTTCTTGTTCCAGTTTCCACTGCTGTAATCTCTCTTCTTGTTTCTTTTCTTTTTCCTCCAACCACTTTTGTAATTTCTCTTCTCGTTCTTCTTGTTTCTTTTCTCATTCTTCTTGTTTCTTTTCTTTTTCCTCCAACAACTGCTGTAATCTCTCTTCTTGTTTCTTTTCTTTTTCTTCCAACCACTGCTGTAATTTCTCTTCTCGTTCTTCTTTTCTTGTTTCTTTTCTCTTTCTTCTTGTTTCTTTTGCTGCTCTTGTATTGCTGCCATTAAGTCTGCTAAACTGTAGTTTGATTTTCCGCCTCTCATTTCCATTTTTTTTATCCCACTTCTGACACCAATTTGTTATGTCTCTGTATGTCTCCTTTCTTTTTAAAACTTGTTTATTCTTCTATAATACAACTTTGTAATACACTTAATTTTCACAGTTACACACACTATAGTTCACAACAATTCACTCACTGTCTATCGCGCTTAGACTTAATTGTCCGTCCCCGCCAACTATAGTTCCGATCTCTGTGTCTGCTATCCTCAGCTCCCGCTGACCGTAATTGCTGTCTTTCTTTCTGTCTGCTTCGTCTCCGCTACGTCTCTGAATCCTTCTCTTTGTCTAGCTTACTTATATACGATAATACTGCCTGTTCTAGAAACTTCTGAGACTCTCAACACGTGCTACCAGCGTCACTTGACTCCCGCTGTCGTAACACACTAGCGAATCTTCTAGAATACTTGTCACGTGACCCCCACTGTCGTAACAATATTATTATTAAAGATTCTGAGGTATGATTTTATGACTTTTGGGGAAAGAATAAAAAGTGAAATAAAAGTAGTTGTAGCCATATTTGTGTGGTTGATTAATTTTCTTTAATGTCTGTTCTCATTCAAAACTTAAGAACATTACTTAAGGTTTGTTATGCAATGTATAAAAATGGCAAAAAAAAGCATTATTAGTTTAATGTAATAGTTACATGGTAAATTAGTACGTAGTAAAATTCTGCAAACACTTAATAATTTTGTCTTTGCATTAGTAATATAACAGTGGTAGATCAAATTGCTATAAAGACTTTTTGTACATATGTATGTAGCATGTCCAAAAAATATGACATCTCTCTACAAGTTTAGTTCATGAAGTTATGTTAATATGTTAAAGTAAGAATGTTAACGTTTCAGACACACCATATATTATGTTTACCACGTTGTTTTCTTTGTATTACATTTAACATTGTTATATTTTTATGGCCAGTTTAGGTATTATTTCCTTATTAATTTGTATCTTCATAAACAGTTGTTTCTGATATGGTACTTACCTCTTCTCACATAATTAGCTATATTGTCCAGTTCTGCCCTCTATATGCAAATTTTTTCTTTATGCATGACACAAGCTTTCTGCTCCCCCCTGTTGGAATCGAATTATTCCAACATGTCTCTCGTGTAAATCATCATGCATCACTTCTCCACCAATAAGTGCATGACATAGTCACGTGATGCCTGTGACTCTCTCTTTATGCATATACCAAACTATCACTTCTCATTTGGCAACATTTGTGCTTGGATGTGTTTTTCTTTGTTTGTTTAAAGTTTCACGTTCATCTTTAGTGTACTCACGAAGTGGTCTTCATTTATTTTCACTTCTAGTTTCTATTATGACTGTTTCTTAACTTCACTTAAATCCTAGTTTATTACAGTCATATTGTTATTTATACTTTTGATTATTGGTTGATTTTTCCTCATTATGAATTCCAAAGTTCATGTTGCCACTTTGGGTGTCACACCTACGACTAGCGCTGTACCTCATGTCCGGCAACCTGACAGAGGATTTTATCCGCATTTAATCGCCGGGAGATTGAATGTTACATGGGTCAACCTCTGTCTCTGGATCTTCCCCCACTTCCTTCCAAACAAGCTGAGGACTTGGATCATCTATTTCCACATCATGCAGTTAGGCCTAATGTGGTCATTTTAGTATGTGCTGTTTATCCTTTTCCCTTATTTCCTAGGAACTACATCCTTCCTTACTTCATGACCAATCTTCCCATCCCTATTTGGTTTCCCACACAACTTCCTTCCATGGTACCCATTCATGATACTTTATCCCTTGGCAGTCTTCCTCTGTTAAGGATCTTTCCCCTTCTACCCTCACCAATTGGGTTCAACTTCTAATTTGATTGGCTCAGTCTTCCTTGTATTCTTCCTCCTGGAATTTGTTCCAGGTGTCTTCTCATCAGATTTGACACCTCACCTTTCCCCTCACATATCTTCTTCATTGGCCATTGGAGGAAATCCTACAGTCGGGCATGTGGACTACACCTAATATGTTCATCTCCAATTATTTACATCATATCATGGTTTCTTCTTCATTGGGTTTTCTTCTTTCACCTGTGACCATTCTTCAGGCTTCAGTGTGACTTTGACTGGGTATGTTTATATTCATACTTTTCTTTTCCTTTCAGGGGCTCTTGCTTCATTTACTCATTTTATGGATCCTGCTCTGTGGCGAGTGGTGCCTGACCAGGTATTCTTCAACTTGAATTATGCACTGTACAGCCATGTTGACTCACGCACTTTATCTTCCATGGCTTCGAAATGCTCACTGTTAAGATAGGGCATTCCACAAAATCACTTGTAGGTGAATAACCTTGCAATGTAATTGCTTTATAAACTTCCCTGTTCTGGTCTCTACCACCCATGGACTGCATGGGTAAAGCAGAAGGGGATAGCTGCCCATCCCTCCCATGCCTTGTATTCAATAAATTGGTATGATCTGCTTTTCAAAATAGGGTTTCGTGGTCACCCATTGCACTGTCTGGAGGTGATGATGTTCCTCTGGACTCTCTACCACATTCTCACCCACCTATCTTCTAGTGGAATATGGGATTCCTTACAATTTTTCAGTTCCAAGCCACTAGGGAGGTTGACCATGGAGGCACTCTCCTGAATGGATTCCAAACAAAGATGGTTATAACCATTCAGTGCAGAGTAGGGAAATGGTGTTCTGCGGGTGTAGATGATGTGCTATCCTCCACTATGCAATTACAGTCACAAAGGAGTGAGACATCAAATTGCAGTTCACCCCTTTGATTGGGAGCCCTCATCCTACCCCCACGTGGATGTTGGCACCTCGTGGTTGGGTTTTGTATTTAGAGTAGAACCAATCAACATAAGTCCTCACACATGTTTATGGTTGTCTATATTCCTCCATCAATCATACTCCTTCTGTGTTATGGGTCACAGTGGAGGTAAGGGGGATTGTTCAGGTTCTGTCCTTTTTGCTATCACTTATTTCAAGGATGTTATTGCTTTTCAATTGGTTCTGGTCAGTTCTGCTGTTGGGGAAGTTGATTTATATTATATAGACATCCTTTTGATACTGGATGTTGGGTCCCCAGATTGATAGATCAAAGCTAACATGTGTTATGCTCAGGAGTCAGAGTAGTTCTAGATTCCCTCCTGGTCTCTTGAACTTGATGTGAAGATGGTCAGTTCCCAGTAGCATGAGTTTTAAATGTAGTTGACTTACCGAGTACAGTCCATCACACCCTAGCCACTCTAGACGTAGAAGCACATTGTTTAACCCACTTTTATTCTTTGTGGGATTGAGTTACATATATATTTACATGGTTAGGATCACTATCCTACCACAGTTCTCTCCCACTTGGATGTGCCCCTATCTACTACACATTTCACGGATGGGCAAAAAGTATATCTGGTTCAGAAGTGATGCAGTTCCCCTCATAATATTTTCAGATTTGACTCTTTTTACTTTTGGGGGGTACTTCTGTCATTCCCTCACACTGGTCCCACCACCTAATCAATGTGGGATTCTAGCTAATTTTGGGAGAAGAGGGAAGTACCATAATGGAAGTTATAATTTTCCTATACTGAAAATGTATTTCCGATAGGTACTTCCCTCTTCTCACACTTCCCACCCTTCCTCCCCATTTTCCTTTGGTGCTTATGTCTTCTGCCAAACCTTGAAGTTAGTTTGGTAGAGGTGTATAGAGGGAGTCACGTGAGTATGTCATGCTCCTATTGGTGGAGAAATGACGCATGATGATTTACATGAGAGACATGTTGGAATCATTCAATTCCAATAGGGGGGGAGCAGAGGGCTTGTGGCATGTGTAAAAAAAACATATGCATATAGAGAGCAGTACTGGATGAGAATAGCTAATCTTGCGAGCAGTGGGAAGTACCTATTGGAAATACATTTTCTGTATAGGAAAATAATATCTTTTGGTTACACTATATGCACTAATATGACAGTGGTAAAGTGTGTTATCATAAGTTTATCACAGATGTCACTCTCCTCTAACATTATACAGTAGGAGTGGCTTAATAAATATTCTTTGGTCAAAAGATGTGTTAAAGGTGACTGGAGAAAACTGGTATGTTATACTGAGGTTATGTTTTTTAAAGAAATTTAGTTCTGTGACAGTAGTTCAAGCCAACAGCTAGTTCTTCTGTGTCCCAAAGTAAGATATATTATTTATTGTTACTTCTATTAACAGTAATGGCAGTACTGTGTCGTATATCAAATGTCATTACTTTTTAATTTTAGTCGTTTTTTATTAGTATACTTTTTATTATAAAGATTATTTTGCTTCATTTATGAGCTTAATATTTGTATTTAGGACTAACCTAAACCTCCTAAGTTGGCCAAACCCCATCAGATATTATTGGCATTATGACCAAAAATATGTTTGATAGAGAAGGTATTTAAATGATAAAAAAAAAAAATGCATTCTAATACTAATAAATAGAAACATAAGAAGCGTGTATTTAATTAGCTATACTGATTGCCAGGTTGATTTTTAGTTTTACTCATAAGTACATAACTTTCTTTCATCAGAAGTTAATATTGATTACCACAGTAGAGTTGGCACCTTAAAACCTGAAACCAAAACATTTCATCACAGGTAATATTGCTTAAAGCAGTAAAGATTATAATAGGATAAGTATAGGGATGACCAGTTCATATCACCAAACATCTAGGACAAGGTTTACTGTCATATTTTGCCTGTTGGGAACGTCCTTTTTTTACTTATTTTTCAAAATAAGTTTGGAGTTAGTGTCATTGCTATTATATGATTAAAACAGCAGAATTGCATTTGAAATATATACTGCAGAAGCATAAATACTCAATCAGTAATATATGTTGTATTTGGTCAGCTATGAATGTAAATACAACAGTGTAAGTGTGAACCATAAAAATTTGTTAAAGTAAATCCTCTACCTAAGTAACTGGACAGATAACATATACATTACATGTTCTGTCTTTACAGTAAATGAATGTGTAAGGAAATAGACAGTATTGATAATGCAGTGTTTAACTATATTTTAGCATGTTAAATTGCATAAGCCAGATGGGTAAAAGAACAGAAGTAAAAAAAGGCTGAGGAAATAAAGATGGATATATTACATTGCCAAGTTCATTTCTAAAAGTTAAATATATGTAAATATAAGCAAAACATGAACGAAAAAGAAGACAAAATAGATAAACATCTTGTTACTGGCTTTGGTGTGGCTGAATTCCTCTACCATATCTGTCATGAAAGAGGAATCCATCATGGTGCAGCTGTTATGATGGGCTCAAAAGGTGGTGTTGCAGCACGACTAAGAAAAGATATCCCATTTCTACTCTCATTTCACTGTGCATCTCACAGAATTCAGATGGTAATTGTAGATTCAGTGAAAATCTAACCATGCATTACATGGTTTGAAGCGACTTTGAATTGTATTTTTTAATTTTACTGGAATAACCCAAACGGGAGAAGAGATGAAAAAGAAATTGTAATGGTTATAGATGAAAATTTTGACCACTTTAGTAATGTTAAATAAACGTGAAGGGTCTCGAACAAAGCAAGAGCCTTAATTAAATGCCATGAATTAAAACCTGCAAGTTGTTGTTTTACATTAGGGTTAAGTTGGCAGTTGTTAAGTCACTAATGTCAGTTTCATCAAAACACACTACAGTAAAAGAGATCCTAGAACCACTGTTGCACCTTTTAGAATTATATTCAGTTTAATGATCTACTGTTGTTATATGTCCAGCCTGCAGTTAGAGCTGGGTGATTTAATTGATCAATCAATATAATCAGTTACCTATTATTGTTATGAAAATCATCAACTAATTGAAATTAATGTTTTTGATTATTATGGCTACCAGTTAATTGAAATTATGATTAAATTAAATGTCACAAAAATAATCAACTAATCAAGATTAGTTCTAATTATTTCAACTGTCCAGGTAATCAAAATATTGCAATTATGTTTGTTATTAAGTGTAAAGTTAAATAATGGGGGGGGGGGCTTGTGATTTGGGAGTCTCAGGCTCAATTCACTTTGCCAATAAACTTTACTCACCCTTCTTAAGTGTTAAATAAAGTGCAAATTTTCTGTTTGTTTATGTTGCATTATGTTTCTAACTTATACTTGCACACTTTTATTGTTTAATATTAACTAAGATGTTGTGGACCTAGGAGAGGGGGTCAAGGGAATTCATACCTTCTTCAGTATTTTATTGAATTAGTAATTTGTTATGTACTATTGTATATATGCAGACATAAATGTGGGGTAAGAGTCTAAGGGAGGGGCAATTTTTGTCCACCAATTTGTTTCAAAAAGTAATAGATGTCTTAATGTTGCATAAGCAGGAATGGATTTAGGGGAGAGGGTTTAGCATCCAGATCCCCCTTCCAACTTTTAGGAATTAAAAATATTATTTAATGTTGTATAAGCAGGTGTGGACCTATGAGAGAGGGTCCAAAAAAGCTGAACACCTCCCCCATTTTTGTCAGAAATTATAAACTGTATGATTCAATATTGTATAAGTAGATGCAGATCCAAGCTTCTGTACACTACCATATAGTTTCAGAAGAAACATTAGAGGTCAGTGTTTTTATTTGATGGGGCTATTAATTACCATTAAAGGTTTTTTTGGGGTTTTCTGAGATCAACACAGATGGAATCTACAGCAATCCAGTTAAGATTTAACCCAGTAACTGATTACTTCTAAGATAATACATCAAATTATTGTTTAGGACATTGTTTATTTTACAATATTGATTTTTTCATTGTTTGGAAGTTATAATACTAACGAGAAAGATCTTTTCATATTTGTTGTAAGGAGAGGAAATCCACTGTGTACTTCAAACAAAGTCAAAGGAAATAAAATATTCCACTTGAATCTTTCGACTTCTATGTTTTCATATTGTTGATGACCAAAATATGCAAAAATGCAAGTAAAAGTAATGACTTAGAAACAGGCATTCTGATACCATATCTTACCTCCTCTCAAAAAATAGCTTTTCTCGACTTGCACTGCCATGTATTGGATCAAATTTTCAATGTACACCACTAGCTTTCAACCTCTTGCTTCTGCACATCCACATGCAAATGATCATACAGCAACTCTCCACCCATAGGAGTGTGACAGCACTCCTACTGTAACCAGTGCCCTCTTCACATCTGCACTTGTTAATCACTTCTCGATTGGCAGTAGTACAGACGTGCTAGTTTTGGCTTACAGAATTGTTAAAATTTCCTGTTATACTACTGACTTAGTTTTCTTTACTATTTATTTAAATTTTTGTGTTTGGGTATTATAAAAGGTTGCTTTTTCTTTTGCTTTTTTTCAAACTTTTCTTAATTTTTCATGAGCCTTTTGCAAGTGTTTTGTGGATCCCACTCTGTGACAGGTGGTGCCTCATCAGGTATACTTATTTTTTAATTCTGCACTGTCCATCCTGCAACCATGCTCAATGTTAATTACATTGTAACCCTTCCTACTGCGGATGACCTGATGTAAAATTCTAGATGCCGCCAGGTGTTGGTTGTGTGCATTTTATTGCTATCTATGATTAAATAATTACAATGCAGGTTTAGGTTATTCACACCTTAGAGCTGGGGTGTTCAATAGGACTGCTAGTAGTTCTCTCTAGTGGTTTTTTGCTTCATGAATTTGTTTGTTCTGGACTGTACACTCATGGACTAACATGAGTAAAGCAGACAGAGACTGCTGACAATCTCTGATGCTCCATGGCATTAATACTTTTCCTACTGTGAACCAGATGTACAATTCTAGATGCCCCCAGATTTTGGTTGATCGGCTCCATCGATGTGGTAGCTCTGCTTAAAAGACTGCTTTCAAAATATGGTATTGTGGTCCCTCATTGTACTGTCTCTGGTGGTACAGGCCTCTGGACTGTCCAAAACACTTTTACCCCCTTTCTTCTAGTGGAACATGGGAGTCCTTACTATTTACCAGTTCCTAGTTGCTGGGGTAGTGGACCAAGGAGTCCTGTTTTCCTGAGTGATGAATCATACTACTCAGTTGAGAAAAGGATGTTGGTATTCTGCAGGTGTTGTTGGCATATTGGACTTCCTACAGTGGACCTGACGTACAATTCCGGATGCAACCAGATTTTGGTTGTAGCACTATATCATATTCCTATCTATATATCTGACTGATTGTTTTTTTCCTACCATGTCATTCCTCCTCCTTACCATCCACTGGATGTACATTCCCAGTGGGTTTTGTTTTGGTGGGAGATGGCCCAGTTACGATTAGTATCAGGTGTAAAGAGCATGATGCCCTTCCTACTGCGGATCTAATGTACAATTTTAGATGCCACCAGGTTTTGGTTGAAGCACTCTGCCATGATATGAATATATGTATCTATTATTGCAGTTTGTCCCTCAGGCTGAGATGTTTCTTCTCCAAATGTACATTCCCAGCGGATTTGGTATTGATTGGAAATCATCCAGCTAAGTAAGTCCTCCTACTGCGGACTGGATGACAAATGCTTACTGCAACCAGGTTTTGGACTGGAGATGCACCCCAGGTTTGCAGTTCATCTTTCTACCATCTGCTGGATGTTAGTTCCTGGTGGGTCTGGTGTTGGTGATAGCTAAACGCAGCATGTTTTCTCACATGTGTATGGCCAGATATCCTCTTCCTACCACAGACTGGAAATACCATATCCAGTGCCATCCAGTTTTGGACCAGAGATGTCAGTTCTTGATTCATCTGGTGTTGATTGTGTTGGCAATTTGGGCAAGTGGAGACAGATTTTGGTATGGAAGCTCGTCTTCCCTACCAATTCCCATTTCAAGGTGAAGAACTAGGTGATCCTCTATCTACTGTGGATCTGATGTACCATTCCAGATACTGTCTGGTATTGGATGAGGTCAAACTACTGCTATGGTCTGTTGCACCGTAGCCACTTGACACCCAGGAGTCCCATTCATCAGTCATACATATTCTAAGATTCCTTTCATGTTTGTGACACTGTCATAAATAAGCAAAGAGCATACCTGGATGAGATGTGGTGCAGTCTCTTACTGAGGTGTGATGTTTTCTCTTTCGATTCTATACCTCTTGGCCTCTTTTTGGGCACTTTCTAAGGATTGATTGTATTTTTTTAAAGACCCTCCACCAGTTCAATGTAGGATTCTAGCTATTTTGTGAGAAGAGGTAAGATATTGTATTGGAAGTTAGCATTTTTGTACACTGAAAATAAAATGTATTTCCAAAAGATACATAACTCCACTCACATTTCCCACCCAGCCTCCCCACTTTCAATGATATATGGTGTAGATCTTCTGACCAATGTCAAAGGGATTAATGAGTGCAGATGTGAAGAGGGTGCTGGTTACGATAGTAGTGGTGTTGCTCTCCTATTGGTAGAGAGCTGTAGCATGATCATTTGCATGTGGATGTGTAGAAGCATGAGGTAGAAGGATAGTGGCATGCATTGAAATTTTGCACCAATAGAGGGCAGTGCTAGTCAAGAAAAGCTATTTTGTGAGAGGAGGTAACTATTTATCGGAAATACATTTTCAGTGTAGAAAAATGCTAACTTCTTGTTTTTACATGCTAAAATATGAATTCAGATGTTGGCATTATAATTTTTTTCTAAATGTAATTATAACTATTCAATTTTAATTTCAAAATATGAAACATTTGCCTTTAACTATTTTTATTTTCAAATCAATTGCATGACTAGAAATAAAGTTAACAAGCTTTGAAATTGTTATATTTTAACTAAGTTTTTTGTTGTTTTTTTCAAGTACAAAGTTGTAGCTCATAGCTCCATCATCTCTTTACTGATTTGAGATTTAATTACAGTTTCGTACTCAGGAGTCCAAACCCTTTTGATTAATGTATTTGCATAAGGTCTTGCAGGTTAACTTACTCTAATCCTATCTAAAAGATCCATACAAATTAAAAAACAACTCTCCTCTCTAATAAAAAAAACTTCTACCCTCAAATTCAGCTCAGACTAACATACAGACCTAGTCTTTGCATTAAAGACTTGCTTCAATACAAAGATCAACTACCTAAACTTCTACATTCATGGCTCATGTATAAATATATGTGTAGTGACTTTCTCAAAACCTGTTCCCTTGGCTGTGGTTTCGCTAGATAACACAAAATGCCACTTAAAAACTAGTCTGTGAACAGTTACGAGTATCTAACAGAACTGAATGTGCACTACTTAAACCCAGTCACTCATCCATTTGTTTACATTCTGAAACCACAGGTCACATTGTTTTATTTAACAGTAATTACCACAGGATCTTTAGACCTTGAACTCTACATTAAAGAAAGCTTACTTATAGCTAAAGACCATCCGACTTTCGACGACTCACAAAGCTTTTTAAATCTAAAATTGTTCTAAATTTTCACACTTAAGCTCAACTCTTGTGCAATATATCTATAATCCTTTGTTTTTTGTTTTATCCTTAACCAGTGTTTGTGATATTATATTTTTAGTTAATAATCACCTTCATAACACGATTTTCAGATTTTGCTGAAGATTGAATGAGTGTAGTCCAAAATGTTTGAACCTTGTAAATAAAATGTTTTGTGTTTTATCAACCATCTTCATCTTTATTATTAGACATCCTAAAAGAATTTCAGTTTGAGGGTAGGCTGGTAGAGATCCTAATGAGTAATTAAATTGAATCGGGTATACATGCACCCCATGCTTGGTATTGCTGGTGCACAAACATATAGCCAATAAAATGGAAAAAATGTCTTGTAGATTAATATACTCTAATCCTGCTTAAAAGAATTTCATGTGCCACGGCGATTGAGATTCCCTCTTGTTTTTTCATGAACGTGTACTGTTCATCAAATATCAAGTAGTGATTAATTTTGCAGGTGTTTTGAAAAATAATTTTATTTCCAACAGTGAAAGAAGTGTTCAACTAACCTACACGTGATGTAGGCCTATTGCCAAAACGAGTCTTTTTTTTTAAATATTTTATTGTTGATTTTTTTTAGTGTGGTAAACTTTACTGACTTTATATATAAATCTGTTGTTTTAAAGTGTCAAAAAGCTGCAATTGTTTATTTTCATTAACAAAAATTAAGTAGTTTTAGTACAACAGTCATGTCCAAATTTATAGGGAGAGACCTACGAACATTATTAATTTTTATTATTTCTCTGTTGTTACAGATTTTTCACTACTTTCATGTAGATACACTTTCATGTAGAACAGTTTAGGAGGATCAAAATAACATATTCCTAAATTATTGTACCTGAAGACAGGACTTTCTTTAGCCTTTCGTATATTTTTGCCAATTTTAAGACTACTTTATATATTAATTTATAATTAAATAAGTATTTAGACAATTTTCACTCAAAAATGTTTTAAATTGATATTTTATCATATTCTGACACTAGTGTGATTTGTGAAGAAAAAGGTTAATATTTTCACTTCTGCACAGCTGTAAGGAGTTGTGCTTGTAAACAAAAGAACATGTTTGTTGATGTTTATGTAGAATTTTTCTGCCCATCCCAAATTATAACTTTATTATTACCAAGAACCTATCACTTACCTCCTGAGAATATATTATCCATTTCTTGATTTCCAGATGTTTCCTTTAGTTTTTATATGGGCCTTGGTTGAACCTTAGATATGGTGCCATATCAAGTTGTCACTTACTAATAAAACACAGCTTTGAAAACAGCCATAAAGAAGTTTAAATATGATCAAACAGAACAAGAATTAGTCCATTACATATTAATAGAGTAAATATATAGGCTTAATATTGTTTTTATAGCTTCTGTAAATGTTCCCTTCATTTGTAAACTATGAAAATATTTGTGTGTTAAATTATATGTTTGAAAATCACAGAAATCATTTTCATTGAGAAGAATTAGATAACTTGAGATATGGTAGGTGAGCTTAAACAGCTTAGAGATGGGCTGAATGGGTAACAAAAAATTTATTAAAAGTATAACACTGTGACAAAGGTACAATGTTTGGAGAAGATTTTGTTATCATTAGGTTTAAGTAGCTTACCCATACGCAAGAATATATATATATATATTTACACACACACAGCAGTATGAAGCAAAGTCACATGACTGAAAATTGCTTAAGGTTTAATAAAGGTTTTTGATGTTTGATTCTTTATTTAATATGGTGTTTTTACATTTTGATGGATAAAGGTTTTGGGGTGGGAAATTCTTTTTGACTCCATTCTTTATATCAATCTCTATGAACTTCTAACTGTTTGTCGGGCAGTAATTACTTTCCTACTGGCTCTTCGGGACCAGGTGGTGACAGCTCTATGGCACTGTCCTACATCACCATGGGCACTCGGTCGAGAGACCTTTATTTTCAAATTTTGGATCTTCTATATTGGGCCCACTGCCATCATATCACTTTGTTGGCATGCTTTATTATGGGTTCCCTGAACCTGGTCATGGATCAGTTATTCCATCTTGATGGGATTCTACCAGTGGGGTTATCTTTGCATCCTCCTGTTTTTTTGGGAGTTTTGTTTGGGGTGTCTCCGATTTGGAATTTTGTGCCTCTCATCTCATTACACACCTTTCCTGTTCCTCATCCATTGGTAGGAGCAGTGGATCCTCTCAGTCAGGATTGGACAGGTCGTTACCTCAGTGCATATCCTCCAATTAGTCTTTTTCCTCGTGTTCTATCAATAGTTCAGACCACACTTTGTTGAGTTTTTCTGGTGGCATCCTATTGACCAGCTCTAATATGATTATCGCTCCTCCATCAGCCACACTCCAGTGTGCATCATCCATCCATACATGCACTCCATCTTCAAGTGTGGCTTTTGTCTGGTCCCTCACCTGAAGGTCAGGACTTTCCAGCAGGCATTTAGCTTCCTTGTTTCCTATCCAGGTCATCCTTCCTATTTGACAGTTTACCAGCATAGGTGGTATACTTAATGCTGTTGATCTATATGCCTAGGTTGTCATATTTTCCTTCCTACCATTCCTCCATTGCTGTCCTTTTTCACTTGGCCTTAAGACTGGGACCTGTCAGTTTCCTTTTTTGTAGGTTATAGGACAGTTTTGTCTTCCACTTTTTGGTTTACTATCAATTGTATTTTGCTCATCCTCCCCCCCCCCCCCCCTGCTTCTCATCAGGATTGTGGAACCTCAATGTTGTCCTTCATGCTCTTACTCGACATCTGTTTGAACCTTTGTCATCATGTTCATTATATTACTTTACTTTACCATCCCTGTTCCTCATATTGGCATGTGGTTGCTGTCTTTCCCAAGTGTTTGTGATTGGGATTTCCTATGTTTTTTTACATAGTTCCTGACTGTCCCTTTATGCCAGAGACTTTGCTTGCTCAGGAGAGTAATCCTGATTTCACTCCTCATTCGCTTCCCTCAATCTCCCACCTTTAGGACTGTTATGATCTTGACCAGCTCTTTTGCCCAAACAGAACCCATAGATGGTATATGACACATACTCTGTCTTACTGTGGTTCCCAGGTCGGTTTGTTTATTCAGTGAATCCTGCTTTTTCCAGGTGTTGATTGAGGTCGAACTCCCATTTATGATCTGTTGTGCGCTAGCCACTTGACACCT
The DNA here is from genome assembly GCF_000517525.1 of Limulus polyphemus. Lineage (NCBI taxonomy): Eukaryota > Metazoa > Arthropoda > Merostomata > Xiphosura > Limulidae > Limulus > Limulus polyphemus. The sequence continues at coordinate 127,806 of NW_013668443.1, read as the reverse complement.
GGGGTTCCTTTCCTGCTAAAACTTTTTGGGGCCATACCTTTAAGTTTTTGGCAACACATTCCTGAAGGGTGAAGAGTATATCTGGCTTAGAAGTGGCATGATCTCCCACTGGTATGATGTTTTTCATTCTTTAGCACACCTCATGGTCTTTCTTTAGGGACTTTCTCAAGGAAGATCATATTCTCACAGGTCCTCCACCAATTCAATGTGGGATTCTAGCTTTTTGTGTTTGTTTGTTTGTTTTGGAATTTCGCGCAAAGCTACACGAGGGCTATCTGCGCTAGCTTTTTGTGAGCAGGGGTAAAATATTTTGTCAGAAGTTAACATTTTCGAAACTGAAAATACTTACCTCCTCTCACATTTCCCACCCATCCTCCCCACTTCTAGTGGGAGTTGGTTCAACTAGTTATGACCAATCTTGAAGTGGTTAGAGAGGGTGCCAGTTACAGTAGGGGTAGTGTCACACCCCTATTGGTGGAAGGTTGCTACACAATCATTTACATGTTGATATGCAGAAACAAGTGGGGGGTTAGAAGGTTATTGGCAAGCAAAACATTTGTGCTGATAGAGGGCAGTACTAGTTGAGAAAACGTTTTTGTGAAAAGAGGTAAGTATCTGTTGGAAATATATTTTCACTTTAGGCTAATGTTAACTTTTTGTTCATATAGTGATGGAGGTCAGAACTTTACAGGAACTTGAGAATGCAGTTGATGATTTCCTGAAAAATAAAGGATGGCTTTAAATTTTTATTTTCTGAAGGGTGAATATGCAAGGATTGCCATGAAGGACTAAATGGTACTATGTTGTTCATATATTATATTAAATGATAAAACTACAGGAAGTTTCATTCAGAAAGCCTAAGAGATACCATAACAACCAATACTTTTTAGAGTAAGTGGCTTGAAGTGGTAATGCATAGTTCCTGGAAATTACTGAAACTGTGCATGGTATTATGATATTATACAAACTTTCTTTTCTTACAGAAATATACTTTTTATAACAGTACTAATTTTGTAAGCTGTTTTGAATACAAGAATTATCCGTCTGATATTTTCAAATATAATTATTTGTTTGCTTACTAGATTAAGTACTTTTGAGAAATATAATATTAGGAAAAATATTAATTTTATTATCTTCAGTAATTACAAATAAGTTATTACTGTTGGTTTCAGTTGCTGCAGATATTTATTCAGAATTTATGGAAGTAGCCATCAACATAATTTTGTACTGGCGAAATGTATACCCAGCTGGTGCTTTTGAAAAAGGAAAAATCTATAATATTCCTGTGCATGTAAGTATATAAAGGAATTCAGTTGTAAGTTAGTAATTATTAATGTATGATTCCTGGGATGGAAGGGTTATTTTATGAAAATAGGTTAAGATAAGAGGAAATCTTATTAAAGTTTGCAAGATTATCTATTGGATTATTAAGATATAAATATCCGATTTCTTTGTGCTTTAAATATTCTGAAGACAATAGGATTGGAGATTACAAGTTTAAGATTTGGAAAAGACAGACTGTTCTTGAGTTAAGATCATTTTCTTTTTCTAACAAGATGATTGGCTTATGGAATGAGTTTCTATTCAAATTAGTGCAGGTTGACACTTTACACTAGTTTAAGAGGGGAATATATGATTTCCTGAAAAGAAAAGCGTGTATTAGAATTTAAAATTTTTTCAAGGGTAAGCATACAGAGACAGCCTTGCAGAAACTTCAGACTAAGTGGTTCTTTATTGTGTATAATTTTATTTTTAAAATTTGCGTTTTCTGCAGAATAAACTGTATATATCTTAATGGCTTTTATAAAGAAATACAAAGTAAAGGCTGTTAATATTTCTTCATCCTCAGATAGCTGTTCACCCTGAGGTTCAGAGTTACATTGAAAATTGCATCAAAATAATTCACAAGTTGATTGAAAACAATGAAGTGGAACAGGTTGTCATTTGCATCTTTGATAGAACATTGAAACCCATTGAACAGTTTATCTTTGACATAAAAATCCCAACCATCCACACTCTTGAGTGAGTATAATAAAACTTTTGTGTATGAAACTTTAAATGAAGAGAGTATTGTTATCTATATATATATATATATATATTAAATGATCAAGTTTAAACAAATTTACATTGCAATGGATACATATTGCTCCTTCTAAGAATTTTAATTGTGTTGAACAGTTTTTAGCATAAAAACGTTTTGTTATTTGCACTTATATGCAAAAATACTGCAGTGTAATTTTTCCTTTTAACTTACGGGTTTTATTAATATGCTTGTCAATGAAGTTCTTGTAATAAGTGGAAGTAATTATATTGTATTTACTGGATGATACATAAAAAAGTTTAGCTGTAATATCATGACTAAATTATGTATTTTTAATGCTGAGAAATAGTGTGTAAATACTTCAGTAAAGAGGAATTACTTTGAAATTCTAGATGACTTAGCTACATTACTGTTACTGGTTGGACAAAAGCATCAAAATTTGTTAAAAATTCTTAATGGTCCTAAAAATTGCTATCCATGTAGAACACCAAAATCTAAGATGGCCAACTGTCATGGTTGAAAATCACTATCTCAGGTTCTAGAAGTCACAAGAAGGCCCTATTGGTATCAGAATATGGGGTTTTGAGGTCAATGAATCTGATTTTAGACATTATAATGTTTTTAGCACACTTTCATTTAGTGAAAAAGTTGTTAATAAAGTTTAATTCTTAGGAGTTTGTCACATCAAACATTCACAATGCTGAAACCATTGTTGTTGTTGTCTCTGTGATATTATGTTATTTGCTACATTAGCATCTGCAGTGTTCTCAGAATGTTTCTGAGATTCTTGTATTGTGATATTTCAAAGGGGTGTACTGTCCACATTGGTTTTGCCACACTTATAGTTGGAACATTCTTTCTTGTAGAAGCATTTAATTAGCTCTCTATGAGTTCTAGGGACTTCAGGAATTATTATTTTTTTTTTTATCTTGGTCCAGGCAATTTCTTGTAGAGAACGTACCACCTTATGTGTTTGGTTGCTAGTTGTGCAAATTCCAGCATAGAACATTGCCCATTGGACAGATTGAAGTAGGGCATCCTAAAATATAATATCGTGCATTGTTTACCATCTGGCATAATAAAACACAACATGATTATGTTCTTGGTTATAACATGAATAAAATTAAAATGGCTGTCTTTTTTCAGTGTGTGTGTGTAAGTTTTTCCATGATTTGAATCTTTTTGTAGAAAACATGCATTCTTGCCTTGTTAACAGACTGCAGAAGACTGATTTTGTCATACACAACATATTTGAAAGTCCAAGAATTCATAAGAAGTCAATCTTTTATGTATAACAAATACAATATCCATATAATAAATTTTTCTTCATTAATATGTTATGAGTTTCATACAAAGAACATCATAAAAGCATTTTATCCAACATGAAAAACTAAATAGAGGCTTACCCTAAAGGGAACTTCTAATAAACCATACAAAAGCAATAACATTACAAAAATGTAGCTGCTATCATTAATTTGGCTTATCACGTGACATTGTAAGTAATTGAATAATATTGTTATGTCCATAATAGAAATCCTTGACCAATAAAACCTCTATTTTGATACTAATTGGGTCTTCCTGTGATTTCTAGAACCTGAGATACTGACTTTTGCACATGGGTGTGAGCCATCTTGAATTTTGATGGCCTACATGGTACCAAGCAAAATTCAGGAGAGCTCCTAGTTACAAACTGATAATTAGGGCCCAAATGAACCCATACAAAGTTTGATGTTTTTATCCAACTCATAACAGTAATGTTGAAAAATCATGCTAGGCCACTCTTCATATAAAAAATGCTGGTTTCCAGTTAAGAGATAGTTATAATTTTTAACAGTGTGATAAAAAAAAAACTATAATTATTCATAAAGTATTTGATTTGATCTAGTAGGATTTGTATACATTTTCATAAAAATTTATTATAATTTGATGGAGGTTAGATTTGACCCTTAGACTTGCACAACAAAACAACTTAACTTTTATAGCTAGGCCATGCTGGCTTACTTGCAAAAAATATATAGATTTCCATATATTTGCTTAATGGTGAAAGTAGCTGACTTTAAGACCTTATTTCTACATGAAAACACCCTTAGGTTTTCAGATTCAGAGCATAAAAATGCATCAGTGAAATGTTATTCTTGACATTTTTGGGTGTTGCAGTTGCTGAGGTATTTGTTTTACCTCCAGAGATTTCTTTTATTAATAATAAAAGTGTCAAAATGATGTTTTATAATTCATTAGTTTGATCATTAATTTAAAGAGTATATATGTTACTTCTCAAAATGTTTTTTAATCCATGTTTTAACAGTAAAACATTTAATGTTGCTTTTATATTTTTTCAGTGAAAATAACTGTTTTCTTGATGTGGAGTTAGCTCTGAGATCTTTCTGCTTAAAAATTGCTACATTCAGTGGTATTATAGAACCAGATCCCCTTGGTCAGTATACTTTTAGGTATTCTTTTATAGCTATTAATATTAACTTACAATCAGAGCAAGTTACCTGCTTAGAACAAAACTAAAAGGCTGGGATGCAAGAGAGTTATAAACTGTCTTTGCTTGAAGAGCTATATGCACATTATCTTTGTCTTGATATATTATTAAGGATATTATTAGGTGTAGCATAGTACAATATACTAAAAGGAAAACTATCTTGGAAAGTTTATGGTAAAGTATGATCTGAATTGATAAGGGGCAAATATTTTATTACTAATGGTAATCAGTTCAGCATTTGACTGTGTTTGTATTTTCTTTTCTTTCTAAATAAATAAAACAAACAAACTAAAGTTTATTTATATTTTGCTTGAATACATCATCTTAAGTGGACTAGCCTGTTTTTTAAAGTTATTCATAGTTACATTGTTTTAGTTATAGCGGGCATTTGTGATAAATAACATTTATATTCAATTTTGTTTATATTCATGCATTCACATATAATCTTAAAGAATCGATTGAACATTGATTGTTACTAATGTATTCAGTGTCATTGTTATGGCCATTGCAATAATTTTTTGTATACTTAAAACCATGGATACTACTTGAGTATTGTGTGAAGTATTGTCCCACTTTTTGTTTTAACACAAACAATGTTACTTGCATTAAGCCATATTGCAAAAAGAAAAAAATGTGTCCAGAAAATATAATAGTGATGTAATTCCAAATATAAGTGGGTAGGTTTCTTTAGTTTATAATTTTTTGCCTTTTTTTCATCTATTTCTGTTCAATTTTTATTGATGGGTGTGTGCTCTACTGCAAATACAAAAACACTGTAAGTATATTTAGGTTTTGTTTATTCACCTTTTTGCTACAGGTTTTCTTATGGTCAGGAGTCAAAGAGTATGTCATCATGTTTGTAGAGTTACGTTCAAAAGTTTATTGAACTACTATTTTGTGAATGATTGTCAATAAGTTTGGTACCAAATTGTAGAGTATAATTCAAATTTTAGTATTATACATCAGTTAGTTTCTTAATTTAAAAGTAAATATTTAAAAAAAAGTTCCTAAATATTGATTTTTGTGCAGATTAGATGTTTATGATGTCCAAATACAAAGTCTATAGTTACTTACAAATTAAAAACTCAAATTACCAATATTAAAAAGCTAAAATATAAAATAATATCTCCCATCTTTTCTATTTGCTGAGATATCACTATATTTAGTAAATCAAACACAGTGGCCCCACTCACCTTTTCCATTTTTGGAAATACTTGTTTACATACACTTGCTTTGCTCTACCATGTTTATAACCAATCAAAAGCTCAGAATTTCCCTTGTGGTTTTCTCAATCTCTCGAAGTTTAGAATTTTCCATGATTATATCTTTTGTTTTCAATCTTGGAAGGGAGGGGTAAGTGAAAAACTATTTTTTAGACCCAAATACAGTTTAGTTAGTAAGCCTGATAAATTACAGTGGAATTATGCAATATTGGTAAGAGTAATTTATAATTTTTTGTTATTTCAAAATGCATATATAACATCAAAAAAATTATTTTGTTTCACATCCTCCATGTGTGAAATTTGGCATGGAAGGTATGGTATGCCAGGTATGGCAAGCGAGTACAAATTTCTTTATAGTCATAAATAATAGAGATTATTGTTTTCTATATTTTCTGATTTACTGCTCTATGTTTAAGAAAAATAACTGAAATTTAAGAACTTATTTGTAAATGGTAATAAGATAAATATATATACAGTACTGTGCAAAAGTGTTAGGACAAAGTTAAAAATTAGATTTCAGGCTACTTTTGAAGAACAATGGAAGGTAAATTACAGGTGAAACATCAAAACTTTATTAATCTTCATATTTAGTACAACAGAAACTGTGGAAGAGCTTGAGTTCAGTAAACAGTTAATATTTTGTGTGTGTGTCCCTTTTGCTTTAATAACTGCAGACAGTCTTTCAGACATTGTTTCAACATGTTCAATCAAAGTATCATTTGGTATTTTACTCCAAATGTCTAATAGACTCCCATAAAGTTTCTTTGGAAGTAACTTTTGATTTGTCAAGTTTTTGATCAGTCAAGTACCAGATTTGCTCATTTGGATTGAGATCGGGGCTCTGTTGGGGCCATTGCATCACTTGAATGACTCCAGCAGCTTCTTTCTTAACTAAGTAATTTCTACATAGGTTGGATGAATGTTTGAGGTCATTATCTTCTTGGTAGTAGAATCCATTACCAATAATACGCAAACCACTGGGTATACCATGATGGATATGTATCTGATGGTATTTGTGCTTGTCCATTATTCCATCTGTTTTGCAAATATCTCCCTTCGCCTAAGCAGAAAAAAGACCCCCCAAACCATCACATTGCTTCTCTCATGCTTCATAGTAGGTGCTATGCATTGAAGAAAGTGTTTTCACCTTTTTTCCGCTGGATGTGCAACCTATTCTTTGGACTAAATATTTCAAACTTGGACTCATCCATCCATAACACTCTTTTTCCAATCACCAACAGTCCAGTTTTTGTACTTTTTGAGCAAATTTGGAGATCAAATGACCAAATATTCCATTCTCATTGAGTCTTCTTGATACTGTAAATCTAGACACTTTTTTTGTCATTTGGTACATGGTTGTTTATCTCGTGCTTGAGATCAGTGGCAGTCTTTCTTCTGTCCTGAAGGCTGCATAAACGAAGATACTTAACATCAGTATCATTGAGTTTAAGTGATCTGCCCCTTCCTTTCCTATTTTTAAATTTACCTGTCTCGGTCTTACAATCTAGGGTTTACTTGACATTGTTTGGGGAGCATTTCAAGTCTGCAGAAATTTCTCGGAAAGTCCAACCAGCATCATGTAAAGCTTTTATGTGAATTCTCTGCTCTACTGACAATTCTGTACACTTATTGGGCTATGGCATGACAACAAAACTTAATATATATATAGCATTAAACACTGTTTTTATCAAGGTTTATTTGTGGAGCGCTATTAAATTGATTTCGTCTAGCATATACCAGTACCATATGCTTGTTCCTTGCTAGCTTCTTTCTATATAGTTACGATAGTACATGGGGTACCATGACAATTATTTTAGACTCTAAATTTGATCAGTATGTTCATTCAAGTAGAACCCTTATGACATGCTCTTGGTACAAGTATATGGGAATTCTAAAGAATGATAAATATTCTCACCCTGGCTCAGGGATCAGTGAAGCATTACCATAGTGTTGAAATTTACATTCTGTAATGGCATGGAAGAATTAGCCCCACAAAATGGAAAGAATGACAAAATATTCCCTTTATCCTAACACTTTTGCACAGTACTGTATATACATATATATATAATGTATTATAACCTAAATGTGACTGTATTTTACAAAATATTGATCGACTAGAAGAAAGTCAAAACAGGTCACTTTATAAAGGCCAGTTTGTAGTAGAGATCATTGTTTTCTATGTTTCTTTATTTACTGTTTTGTGTTAAGACAAATAACTGAAGTTTAAGAACTTATCTGTAAATAGTAATAATATATATATATATATATATATATTCATTCATTCATTAGTTAGCCAGGCCACATTTTTTGTTCAACTTGGGGCATGATAGTGGGTAAAACAAAATATGCGGCCTAGGTACCTAATAAATGAATGTTTGCTGTAAAATTCTTATCAATACTATAACTGTAGCAACTAGTTTAGCCACAAATTTTGATTTCATTCTTTTAAGTTGCACATTGAATCCTTTTTTGCCCACACCTTTTTTCACACCTAAGATGTTTTTGATTAGATATCATGACTTTTTGTCAATACACACAAACAAACCACAGCAAGTAAGAAGGTGACACTTGATAGTAACCAACATTAGCTTTAGGATTGCAACCCTATTATTCAGAACAAACCTATACTTTACAGAACCAATCATATTCTTTAAAATATAATGTTAATAATCTCCTTTATAGTAATGCCATGGAATTGTGATCAACAGTTTCTTGTCATCACCCGCATGTACTCAGTACAGCTGTATCAAGCATCATTATTTACGCTAATTGCTTAAGCTAATATCATGTGATGCTAAATGCACTTTAATTAGGAGAATTTCATAAAATTTAGCAAATTTATGCTTAAACATTGCCAATGAATAATAACCACCCACCCATATGATTCTTTTGAAAACTTGGGCTAAAAATTGCTAATCTAGCTTGCTTGGCATAATCAATACTTATGTATCTGAATGTGCTTTCACCCTATAGTTTTTCTGCTCTAAATCAGCCATCTTTAATCCAAATGACAAAAAACTAAAAACAGTCTACCGTTACTCTTAGGTAAAGATGTAGTAAAAATTTCAGACTGATAGCTAATGCAAGTTTTTGTGTAGGCATACACAAAACTTTTGGTCAAAGTGGTTTTTATTGAATAACTCTGTACATGTGGCTTATACTTAGACCAAATTTGACACCTAATCATGGGTTGTAAAGATCTATCAGTATACCAAACTTGAAAAAATTCATAAACATAAAGTATGTTTTTCTATCACATAAAGTTTCCATACTTTTGTTGCAAAGACAAAAAAAGTAAGAACTTCAATCAAAATGGGAGATTTTTATATCACATGTATTTCTTAGTGGATTGCCTTGAAATTTGGTATGTGAAGTAAGGGTTCAGTAGAGCACATCCACTGAAAATATGTGATAGGTGGATTACTACACTCCAAGCTACAGAAAGTGAAAAATTGCTACACTATCACTCCTGTTAATAACACACAGTGTGTCCTGCAGGTTGTTTTGGATGCACGACGCATTCCCATGTGTCTTGATATCAAACTTTTTTTTCAGTGAAACTTTATATCTTATTTTTTTATTTTTCTAGCCCAACTCTATATGAACTCAGTGGATTTGACTGATCTTGTAACCAGAATAAAGAAAATACTAAATATATCTAAATTAAATTTTTTTCTTTCTAAATTGACTACAAATTGTAACAGAAAACTACAATTATCTATACTAAATAGCTTAAGGCTCATAACAGTCTACACCTGTTATACTAACTTTTATTGTTTTGTTGTTCTTTGATCCATGTCTTGCTAATAATCCCACCAAACAAGTTGCAAGTTACTCAGCAAACATGTAGTTCATGTTACTGTTTTGAATGACGTAACACGAGCTCCTCTCAAACATACCTTCTTAAGTTTTTTCTACTTATTATTTTTCATTATGTTACTTAATCTAACCTAGTAAGCATATAGTTTTATGTTTTAGTTACTTCTATAACCATAAATCAAGAATATGCAGGAAAAATAAAATATATCGTACTTACATTCGACTTTGTTTTTTTTTGCTGTCAATTGTGGATGAAATTTGAGCCTACTTTTTTTTATAATGATAGTACTAGTACACTAAATTTTTATTTACTTAACTAATGCACCAAAAAAAAAACACAGAATAATAACATGCAAAGCAAAGAATGTCCTAATCTGTTATTAGTTAACTGGCTTTCTAACTAGGATAAGAGGAGCTTAAATTAATTCCCTTTTTCCCAGGGACAGATAAAGGTGTGGGGCTGTAGCTCCAGGCCTGATTCTACTTATTTTTGGAGATAGAGAAAAAAGAGAGAGAGAACTTGTGTGTAATGTGGGTGAGCCTATTATGCGATGTAGAGTGCAGAGATTTGATTGCCTTGTTTCTGAATAGTGTGGCTAGGTGTAGCCCCACTCTGACCTAGCACATTTGCATACAATTTGCAATGAAAATGTCCTACATCTAAGTAAGGCTAGACCTACTCACCATAATCGAATGATAGGCCTCAGCCAATCAAAATCTCTTCACTCCACATTTTTATGATGCTGTCAGTCAGGCTTTTCCTTCACAGCTTATTGTGTGATCAAGCAGTAAACCTAAAATATGACTAGGCCTAATTTGCTAGGTTAGATTGAAGATATCTATGTCTTTTGATTCTTCATTCTGAAAGGTTTTGGATTTTGTTCAAGAACAGTTCAATCATTGCTAACAAGGGAACAGTATTTTAAACTATTAGGACATATTATATCAATTGTCTGTGTTTGTTAAACAGAATTTGTAAATTTTTATCCTGTAAAAAATCCATAATTATTGGTGGTCTTACATTAGCCCACTTATCAGCTGTAAGTAATTTGTTGACAACTTGAAGAGCGTCATTAATTTATTGATGTAGAATATGTGTCCTTCAAGTTCAAAACTTGGAGTTTTTGAGTTAAGTACAGAAAATCATATGCGATCATTTGTTACAAAATTATTAATTAGCTCATTCTGACATCACTCTCTTTAATTCTTTCACACACACATGCAATTAAGAAAGATCATTCTCAGTGCTAAAAATGATAATGAACACTTTGATCAAGAATGTACCAAGACAAGCAAAATACAATGGCACTTGTATGCATAGAAAATGACTTGTTAGAATCACATGCAGTGGCGTAGCAAGGGTTCTTAGCACCTGGGGGCAAAGACACTTTTGGCACCCCAACCTCTGAAATGTTTTGATTATTTGTTTTGTGACTCATTACCTACTTAATGACAATAACATAAAGAATTAATTACCGCCTTACACAGGCCTAAAATAAAGCCACAATATAACATCTCATGATTTCACAACTGTAAACCTGGAACTAATGAAGTATAGCCTACTAGGTGTACTTACATAATTTGTAAACCATTTTGATATTTATGTCATCTAGTATTGTTCCAAGTCACGTAGCTAGAGTAATCTTTCAAGCATGCAGAATAAATTTCTGTTATATCTCTAGTTTTGAAACTTATGTTTTATATGAGAAGCCAGTCACTTGTGGTGTACATGGATGGTAAAACAGTTTGACAAAATACTACTTAAGTTTACAAATAACAAATTTTATTAGTTTACAAAACTGTATATATACTTAACTAGATCTTGTACAGGTAGCATTCTGGTATTCATGGTTACATTATATGAACCTTTCTTGCTTTTGCTGCTGCAAATGCATCAATTAAACTATCAACATGTAAGGTTTTAAGTACATATTTTTCAATACTTAATATTGCCAAGTTACTAAGTCGTACTTGTCATTGAGGTTCTCAAGTATGGAAGAATTAATTTCAACTTGCTGAAGGACCTTTCACAGCTAGCAATAGAAACCCCAATTGTTAACTAAATCTGCAATGCAATTCTTAAATATGGGAAAACATCTTCACCATATGAAATTATAAATGTTAGCAAATCAGTTGCAACCATTGGTTCAGGAAAATCCATCTGTGTTATTTTACTTATCAACATTCTACAGTCTATAATTTCTCTGTGCAATTCTGGTCCATCAATATCACCTGGATAGCTCTTTGCTAAGTCAGAACATTTTTCTTGCAATGTTCCATCTTCGAAACCTCCAGAAACAATATTTTGCACATCTAGTAGAAATCCAAATCGTGAATCTAAATCTCGTAAGCAAGAAAATCTTCCTGTTATTTCTGTAATCAAGCAGTCAATAACATTCTTCATGATGCAATAAATTTCCTGTTCAGCAGTCAATCCAGCATCAGCTCCATTTTTACCTGGCATTCGTTTACGACATGTTTTTCTTCTTTCAATGGTCAATTTCCATGTTTCACATTGATTCTTGCCCACTTTAAGTGCTTCTTGACAGGGCTTTTCACGTGATTCTATCAATTTTTCTTTCAAGATCAGCAGCTGCTTCTCTAAAATTCATTTTGGGGTCCTGAAGACGTTTCTACACTCGATTGATAGATGAGAAAAGATTTCTCCAAAAATGCAAAAGTACAAGAAAATCAAATGTAAGCATGCGTTTTAGAATATTATGAGCACCACATTTTGTTTCAACCATGTTGCCATTCTCACTTAATTGCTCTAACAGTCCTAGCAATTCATCCAGTTTTTCATGTACAACTTTTACTGCCTTTTCTCTTGCACTCCACCGTGTTCTGATTCATGCTTGACAGAGATCTTAAGCTCCTGTTGCTGTTTGTCCCATCGAGTTGTTGAATGAGCAAAGAAATTATAAATGGCTTCAATTATACCAAAAAAGGTAATAACTGTTGTTTCCTGATTTGCAGCATGAAGACATGGTAAGTTCAAACTATGGTTGTCACAGTTTATAAACACTGCTTTTGT
>NW_013668443.1:112453-114346 GCF_000517525.1 Limulus polyphemus | reverse complement strand
ATCAAATGTAAGCATGCGTTGCAGAATATTATGAGCACCACATTTTGTTTCAACCATGTTGCAATTGTCACTTAATTGCTCTAACAGTCCTAGCAATTCATCCAGTTTTTCATGTACAACTTTTGCTGCCTTTTCTCTTGCACTCCACCATGTTTGATTCATGCTTGACAGAGATCTTAAGCTCCTGCTGCAATTCGTCCCATCGAGTTGTTGAATGAGCAAAGAAATTATAAATGGCTTCAATTGTACCAAAAAAAGGTAATAACTGTTATTTCCTGACTTGCAGCATGAAGACATGCTAAGTTCAAACTATGGTTGTCACAGTTTATAAACACTGCTCTTGGATTTTTGTTCAAAATTCTTTGTTGAATGCCTGACAGATCACCTGACTTGACAGCAGCATTATCATAACATTGTGAACAACAATCACTCAATGAAATTCCATCCACTTCTAATTTTGTGCTTATTGTTTTCTCAATATTGGCAGCATCTTTTTCCTTTATCTGTATAAAGTCAATAAATGACTCTTTGACTACTTTTCTTGTCTTAAAGTCAATGTCAAAAAACCAAATCACTTGGGCCAATTGCTCACGATGGGCTAAATCAGGTGTGGAATCAAACAGAATACCATAGTATTTGTTTCTACGAATTGCTGACAAAAATAATTTTGCACATGTGAAGCCATGAGATTTATAAACTCATTTTGGATTTCAGAAGAAAGATAAGATGCTGACGTTTGCTTGTTTTTAACATGCTCTAAATGCTCTCTCATTACTGGATCATACTTTGCTAATAACTGCAAAAGTGACAGGAAATTTCCAGAGTTTTCGTTTGAGATTGTGTCCTTAGTATGACCACAAAATGCAAGATTCTGTGAAGCTAAATATTGTGTACAATCCAGCATCCTTGGCTGTGGTTTCGCTAGATAGTAGATAGGGACAGTGGGAATCTCGTTAATCCATTCATGCACGTCACTAATTAGATGATGAGGCATTTGGCTACCTTAAGAGAGTCATAGTTACTCCCACCTCTCCATTTAGTTTTTTCTTGCTGAATTTGCCTTTGCAGCTCTTCATCTATGTCACTTTCAAGTCGAATTCGGTGCCCAGTTTCTTTCCAAGCAGCAAATGACTCACAATGACTGTCACTATTTTCATGGGCATTTAAATTTTTAATTTTTTTCTACTTATAGAATCCACCCTGTGTTTTGAAATCAGACTGACTATTGGATGTCATACATGTAGATGTAAAAAGAAGACAAAAAAAGCAGTATGCTGCTTTATATAGAGTTGAATACACCAACCAGGAACTATTGATCTCTAGTCCATTCAGAAGGCGTCGTTTGAACACCCATCTTTGGCATCTAATAGACCTTCTTTATGTTAAAATTCATCTGTTACAACTGCTGAGCCTGTTGTATCAAACTTCATAAATCCAATATCCCTGTGTGTTAAAATATTTATTAGGTCATCCTCTTTTAGATTAGCAACACTATTCTGTGGATTTGTTTCTGACAAAGTGGAATCCTCTTGTTTATTATTATTGTAGCTTTCAACAGGACAGAGAACAGTTTCTTCATTGTTTTCTTTTTCAAATGAAATAGCATGCTCACAAGCTTGCATTTTGACTTTATTGCTGCCATCAAAAGGAACAGATGCGGGCTTACTGGTGTCATCACTTCCAGCAAGGAAAGCTTTCATCAATTTGCTTGACTCCACCATCGAAGCTGCAAATTGCGCACGTCTTTTGCGTCCCTGTGCTCCACTTTCTTTTTCGACATAATGGGCTGAAAGAATAAATTAATATATACTGACTACGCTATTTAGTTGCAACATGCAAATTGTCAGATGAAAGGAAGCATTCTACTTTCATAAGTTCCTAACCACAAATTAT